>NC_053024.1:528958426-529184721 GCF_003073215.2 Triticum urartu
GATCATAGAATGATCAGAGGCCATTCCATCAACTTGCTACAGTTGTTTGATGTGCCCCAAAAGTTCAAAGTGATGAGTTTGGTTTTTGAGACAATCAAGAGAACAACTACATATCAGAAAAGGTCATGTGGGTATGCTCCACACATCCAGGTGCTCATCAACTCCAAGATGGGCACAGGCACATATCTATTGGACAAGGAACATCTTCCCTTGAGGCCAGATTTTCAGGAAAACATAGTTGTCATGAATGCTGATGACCCAACATCTGTAGAGGCCCAAGAAAAAAGAGAGAAAGCTAAAGCTGAGAAGGCTACAAATATGCCCAGTGATGAAGAAGCATCTCAAGTGTTTCTCAAATCTAAGCAACATCAACTTGGATATCTAATTCAAGCCAGGATTGAGTAGGGCTTGGCCACCCTGACTTAGAACCAAGAGAGCCTGGAAAGGATCATTGAGACTAAATTTTATGATCTTGATTTGAAGGTGACAGAGATGCAGACAGCAGTTGAGCAGCTCCAGGAAGAAGCTGAGGAGAGGAAAGGGCATGCTACCATAGATGCCTTTCAAAGAGTGCCAAGAGGATAGAGATCTGCTTCAGTGCCAACAGCTAACACAAGAGCAACTACATCAGCACCCGCAGCCATAGCATCATTGCCACCTCCGTTTCCCTCTCCACCAGCTCCAACCACTTCAACATATGCATTCGTCCTTGGAGCCCTCTCAACGCCACCTCATGAAGATCAAGCCTAGAGACGCATAGTAGTATGCATTTTAAAGCTTTTTGGTAACTCGTTGCCGAAGGGGGAGAAAGTGTATAGATCATAGGCTGAGAGAGAGAGAGCTTTGCTTCTTTTTGCCTTATTTGCCACTTGTTTGATGCTTATTTGTGTGCTTGCTTGGATGATACTCTCTATTTATGCATGTGAGATACTTGTGTGATCACGTGTTTGATCATATCATACCTTAATGCTTATGCTTGAATGATGCAATTACTTATCTCTCTTGTATGATCATTCACTTTGCCTTGGTGATGAGTGCATATTTCATATTCTATCATTTTGAGCGCTCCACCAAGATGTATGTGACATGGAAGAGTAACCCATGATCCTAATCGATTGTGCATTTGCATTCAAAAGCAAATTTTAAATAATGCACAAATTTAGGGGAGCTCTTGCTTATCACATACTTCTCAAAGCGATGATGTATTTCAATCTTATTATCATTTGTCGAAGCTTTGATCTATATGTTGTCATCAATTACCAAAAAGGGGGAGATTGAAAATGCAACTATCCCTGGGTGGTTTTGATAATTCCTAACAACATATAGCTCATTGAACTAATGCTCTTTCAAGATGATCATTCAGAAAATTCAATGATTGGCATGGCATGGACTAGGAATGTGGACCCCTCAAAATGCTAAGGACACATATTGGCAAAAATCTCAAGACTCTACGTTTTCATTTTAGTGATCCAAGATCACATTGAGTCCATAGGAAAAGCCAATACTATTAAAAGGGGATGAGGTGTTGCTTAATGGATTGCTTGCTCAAAATGCTTAGTGATATGCTCCAAAAGCCCTCATCCACTTTCTCATATCCACATATGTCCTAAACCTAAAGTCAAACTCAGCCCCACCGATTTGATCTTTCTGGCGCCACCGAGTTCACTTGACATAGCCATAGCCAGAAGCCCTAATCAGTTCGGTCTCACTGAGATGGGATTGTGAACTCTCTGTTTCCCTTTGTAACGTTTTGGTCTAACTGAGATGAGCGATCGGTCCCACCGAGTTCGCAATGGAAACTCTATGTTTCCTTTTTGTAATGTTTCGGTCTCACTGAAACGACTGATCGCTCCCACCGAGTTTGCCTGACCAACTCTTTGTTTGCCTATTAGAGAAATTGGTCTCACCGAGTTTATGTGATCGGTCTCACCGAGATTATGTTATGCCCTAACCCTATTGAAATCAGTCCCACCGAGTTGACATGTCGGTCCCAAAAGCATAACGTTCACATTTTGAACTAAATCGGTCTGATCGAGTTTTCAGATTCGGTCCCACCAAGTTTGGTAAATTGTGTGTAACGGTTAGATTTTGTGTGGAGGCTATATATACCTCTCCACACACTCTTCATTCGTGGAGAGAGCTATCAGAATGTGCCTACACTTCTACCATGCATTTTCTGAAAGAGAAGGACCTACTCATGTGTTGAGACCAAGATATTCCATTCCAACCACGAGAATCTTGATCTCTAGCCTTCCCAAAGTTGCTTTCCACTCAAATCATCTTTCCACCAAATCCAAATATGTGAGAGGGAGTTGAGTGTTGGGGAGACTATCATTTGAAGCACAAGTGCAAGGAGTTCATCATCAACACACCATCTATTACCTTTTGGAGAGTGGTGTCTCCTAGATTGGTTAGGTGTCACTTGGGAGCCTCCGTCAAGATTGTGGAGTTGAACCAATGAGTTTGTAAGGGCAAGGAGATCGCCTACTTCATGAAGATCTACCCAAGTGAGGCAAGTCCTTCGTGGGTGATGGCCATGGTGGGATAGACAAGGTAGCTTCTTCGTGGACCCTTCGTGGACTCACGCAACCGTTACCCTTCGTGGGTTGAAGTCTCCATCTACGTGGATGTACGATAGCACCACCTATCGGAACCACGCCAAAATCTTCGTGTCTACATTGCATTTGCTCCCTCCAAACTCCTTCCTTTACCTTCATATGCAATGATTTACATTCTGCTGCTATACTCTTAGTTTTGCATGTGTAGGTTGATTGCTTGACTTGTGTTAAGTTGCTAAAATCTGCCAAGACTTAAAATTGGGAAAAGGCTAGATTTTTATTTGGTCAAGTATTCTAATCACCCCCCTCTAGACATACTTTCGATCCTACAACATACTAGTATTTCCTACAGTTCATCTTTTAGTTGATAGTACTACCACTCGTTTCTTCACATTATATACGTACAATGTATATGGCCAACATCATATAGCCAGGAGTTTAGTTGTCAAAGAATTTCAGGGTGCTTAGTTTTATTTCATGGGTGTGTTGTGCTAGACACCATTATTGTGACTCAAATCTCTTTTGCCATGTTATAATGACATAAATACCTATGGACCAACATGCTAGCTATCCCTCTATCTCTCTACAGTACAATAAATTGTGGGGCCTACTTGATCCCAACACCGTTCTTATTTTCCTGTAAAATTATTCGCTTGGTTACTCCTGACATGCGGGGCCACACTTATCATTGTGGGATAGAGAGAATCAGCTTATTTTTGTCATATAACATGGTCAACGGGTTTGACGTGAAAATAACAATGCCTAATGGCATTTTTGAGCAAACATCTAACAAAATGATGGCATTTTTGAGATATCTAATTGCATTTTTTGAGCAAGCATCTCACGGATCGATGACATTTTTGAGTAGTTGTAACTTTTAATGGCAAAACTGAGTAGTGGTACACAACTAGTGGCATAAATAATAAGAACCCAAGAATTAAATAGGTATGCTAATTTATTTAATAGAATTTAGCACCCCATTTAAGCACGTACTAGCTTTTTAAATAGTATTATATGCATAATTTGGCGACGAGCGCTCTCTATATATACCACCTTTTTCCTTCAATTTCATCTTGTTAGTTTTGCTCCATGGCGCAATCCATCGATACTACTACTGTACAAAAGTGTACATTTTTTAAAAGGCTAGAGGGCAGGGTAGTCTCGCTTGGTCGGTTTCACGAGAGGCAAGGGCCTTTGTGATTTGACGGCTCATTACTGCTGGAAGGCGGGACCTTGTGATTTGACTGCTCGTATAAATGTTGCTGATGACATGAGGAGGAGTAAAGAACCATGCGGTATACTAAAGTTTTCCACCGGAGTACTAGTACGAAGGACGAGCAGGAAACACGGCAGCCAGTGCCATATGGCAATAAAAATGATCTAATTTGCTAGTCATTGGTCCCACGACGCCACTCATCGTTAGCATTGTTCTATTCATGCCTCGCAGAGAACGTGACACATGCAGCGAAACACGCGAAGCAAAAGATGAACCACATGAGAAAAAGAAGAAGGAAGATTATCACCACCAAAAAAGAAGGAAGACACACACACAAGTCTGGGGCGCTACTCTCTACTACATGAAGGGTTGCTGGCCGCGGAGTCATAACTGCTTCTTCATCACCTCCATGCCCTCCATCTCCTTGCGCATCTCCTCTGCCATCTTCATCATTCTTTCCATGACGCAGGATTTCTCGACGCAAGCCTTCATCATCTGTTCCACAGCCGCATTACGTACCTTGACAGTAGCCAGGTGCTCGATGCTGAGCTTCGCCATCTCCTACTTCTGTTCCATGACAAGGGCGTGCAACATCTTCATCGAGGAACTACACTTCTCATGCATCTTCTTCCAGCCGGTGTTCTCCTCCTTCAGTAGGTCGAGCTCGTGGCAGAGCTTCGCCTTGTCCTCCTAAAGTTGTAGGATTTCACCGGTCGCCCTCTTATCCGAGGCAATACTCTTCTTCAGCAGCATCACCAAGCCGACGGTCAACTCCCCCTGCTCATTGAGCTCAGCGGGCATGTCGTCGAGGCTCTCCTTCAGCAGCTCCACCAAGCCGTCAAAGAAATCCTCCTGCTTATTGAGTTGATCAGGCATGTCGTCAATGGATAACGACTCGAGCGCCACCAGCTCGGCATGTTCGCCTCCGCGGCTAGGGCGCTCCTGGGAGCCCTCGCCTGCCTGTGAGAGATCTTTTGAGGTCTCTGCGAGGCGGCGATCCCTCTCTTTTTTCCCCCGACCTTGGTTGCCGCTCCCTCGTTATGAGTAGTTCTCGATCTAGAACTCTGCACACCGGCCATGCCAAGAATGGACGAACAAGAAAGACTTATGAGGAGGAAGAGGTAGAGTGATTTTCGGCTACTATAGTTCCCCTTTTTATAACCTAGTACTAGCACTAGTACTAAAACCTGCATAGTGGGAAGTGGGAACACATTCAGGTTTGATATGTACTAGGGTGTGAGAAGGTTTGCACTTAATTATACTGTACACTTTGGAATGTGATGGGAACAAGCTAAAGATTAATTGATGGTTTCGATTTCGAGGCCCGAAACGGCTCCCGATGAGTTTCCTGGAACACAAATTTCAATTACTACTGGTCAAATACGATCGCACAAGTCAGTGATGTATAACTGGTCGTACGTGTCACACCAAACCGATGCATCTCGCGGGTCCGACCGACCGATCGTCTATTGGTGCGACCGACCCTAAGTATTACACGATGGATACTTCTGGTTGTGGCTTCGGGTGATTGTCACGACCAAGCATTGAAAAACTAGTGATAAATCAATTGCCATCTTTTTCCGAACGACCAAGTATTTTCACAGGAATACAATACATATAGATGGAGTGATTGTCACAGTTGCAAACCACCATGGCGCCGCAAGTTCACTGCAGCAGCAACCGAGTAGGTCACTGCATCACTGGCGGGGAAGGAGGGCAGTTCACCTCGCCTACGATGCATGCCCAGCGGCACCGCCGTAGCTTGTCCCACGATTTGGCTTCTCCTACCGCCCATTTGAACAGTTGCACCGGCTGCTCATGCCATTCTGCATGCATGCGCGTTATTTCCTCCGTAGTTTACTCGATGAATATGCTCTCTCCCATTAGCCCTAGATCGAAATCAACGCGACGCTGCCAGATGCTGACATCCCTCAGCATCTCTCCCCTGAGATCGACTTGCGCCTCCGCCTTGTGTTGCGCCAGGCGCACCTCCTTGGAACTTCTCTCCAATCGATGTGACGCTTCCTCGATCTGATTTGCCATTGCTGCCCACCACCTGAAACGCAACCCTGGCATGTCCTCCGACGCCACCGATCTATGATTCCAGAGCAATGGAGCCCCTATAAAACACATGTGGGTTTCTCTCAAAGGTGGCAGTGCTGCGGACCGCAGCGAGAGGGCAGCCCGCGGGATCCTGGGATCTAAGGATTATCCATGGCGGGATCCGGTGGGCGAGGCTGGGAGGCAAGCCTAGGCACTGGGAGAGCCCTACGAGGCTAAGATAAATATAGTACTACTCCACTCCGTCCATATTGAAATACAAAGGCCACCAACAGTAGCCCTAGCAAAAATTGATCATGCTGCTTGCGTCCTGGTTTATTGGCCCCCTTTTTTGTGCCACTTTTTATGACATGCATAAATATTATGTTACTTAAAAATGTGGTCAAAAATTGGAACAAAATATGAAGGAGACCAATCGAAGTAGCAACCCATGATTTAACTACTCGCATGCATGCAGTGGAGTAGCAATGTCTTTCTCAACTACTTCCTCCCTCATGTCCACTCAATTTGCATGCGCTATATTAATTGACCATCAATGAAGTGAACGACTTTACACGCGTCAAATTATCACATGGGGTGGATCTTCATACAAAAATGTGTCCCCCTATGTACCCGCATGTGTGTGCGTCGCGTGCGTGCACATCTTCGCTTCGTGCATGTACTGCCAGTGTGCCTCAGAGAGGGCGAGTACATTCTTCTGGAACCAGCAGCACGTCACTGTGATCAATCCACACAAGGAGGTCGCGACAACACCTCCACATGTGCCACATGGCTTCATGAACTGAAAGAGAGACGCTGTGTAGCGTGCCATTGGATTCTAATTTAAGTGTTTTACACATACTCGAAGTACTAGAAAGGTACACATGCATTGCACGCATCATATTTGGCAACCAAATTATGAATAAATACCACACTATAGCATGTAAGCTTTGAGTCATATATCCATGATGTAGACGTTCATTTAATTCTTATAGTTCATCTCATTAAAAATTAATTAGTTTTTATAAAAAAAATCTAGGGCCTCTTTGATTCGTAGGATTTCCAAAACGCGGGAATAGGAAAAACATGGGATTAGAGTGGAATGTTGTCTTGAATCCTACAGGATTGTACGAATGTTTGATTCTGTATAGAAAAAGCGTAGGATTCTTTCAAAGATGTTTGAGTGGATGGAATGTTTCCTATGAAATCTAGTGCAAATGAATCCTATGGAAAAATTCCATTGGTTTACAATCCTACGAATCAAACTACCAAGATAGGAAAAATTCCTAAAAAGATTAGAATCCTCCAAAATTCCTTTGATAAACCTTTTAATCAAAGAAGCCCTTTATCTATTTTATGATTCATGGAATTGTGCATTGCAAAGCATAAAGTAGAAACAAATAATGGCAATTCAACTAGAAAAAAGTTTGGGCAGTTATGATACGGAAGATTCTAGAACAAAGGAGAAGCACTTGTGTTTTGAGGTTAATTTGTGCATTATGCTTAAGTTCAACCTTGGAGTCTGCTAGATTGTACATGTGGCAAAATCTGGTGGGGGCTAGAAGATGGTGCGAGGGGCCAAGTGGAGGGAGACTATGAAGGAGTGCACAAGTGCGAGATCGATATTTAAAGACAGGGGCGAGAACGTGTGCTGTTGCATGCAGTGGCAGAGCCATTAAAAATAAATGAGCTAGGGGGCAAGCATTGCTAATCCTTTATGAGGAGGGCCAATTCATCAACCTAAACCATTTTACCAGCAATTGATCTAATGATCACATTCATATTAGCCTCAATTTATAGTGATGTTAGGGGGGAAGGGCCCTTGCTGCCCCTGTCTTCGCCACTATGTGCGCGTGTGAGAGATGAAGCGAAGGCATGGATGATGAGAGGGGGACGTTGGATATATAATTAATGCGGGTGTACTAGCTATGTAATCTTATATAGACAGGTATAGATTGATCGATGCGTATGTGGGAAAGAGGGTGAGACCTCACTAGATATATAGATTGATCGGTTTGTGTCGAAAACTGGGAAAGACCTAGCTATATATACACGCACATAGAGGAACATCGATCGTTGTGCATGCACATGAGAGATAAAGAATGCCCGGTATGATGAAGAGTGGGAAGTGTGTGTGTGTGCATGCATGGGAGACCAACCTGAAGAAAAAGATTGCATGTGTGCGATGGATAATGCCGAGTGGTAGTGTGTGTGCATGCATGCACGAGAGAAAGTTAGTGGTACAATTATAAGGAGAAGACGACTGTGTGGGTGTAAAAGACTAGGTGAGGTCATAATCAATGTAAACTTGAAATCAAATATTTGAATAAGAGATCATGATGTTTGAAACCCATGCATGCTTGAATATATGAGATATGCGCGGTGTGGTTTGGAAACGAGCATGTTGTACTGTATATACATTGAATAAGGTCAGATTGATTTGAATTTGAGATACCGATGGCAGACATCGTTTGTCCACATTGCATCCGTGCATGGACACACTATTCTAGTTGTATATGATGGGTGGCTTTCGCATCACATATCTATATCTATACCCCTATATATTATATTTTATATTTTTTATATAGTGTACGGATAACTTTAACTTTGAAAGATGGTCGTTGGATGAAGCTAATCCGATGGTGCAGAGATGGCACATTCGAACACTACTGGCCGTTGGATATCATCTAGATTCCACCAGATTTTGCCACATGTACAATCTAGAAGACTCCATGGTTGAACTTAAGCATAATGCACAAACCTCAAAACACAAGCACTTCTTCTTTGTTCTAGAATCTTCCATATCATAATTTCCCAAATGTTTTTCTACATGAATTGCCATTATTTGTTTTTTACTTTATACTTTACAACGCACAATTCCATGAATCTTAAAATACATTAGCTTTCTTATAAAAACTAGATGATTTTGAATGAAATGAACTATAAGAATTAAACGAACATCTACATCATGCATATATGACTCAAACCTTACATGCTATAATATGGTATTTATTCATAATTTGGTTGCCAAATCTCATGCTTGCAATGCACGTGTACCTTAATTGCTAGTCTAAATGGTGTTTATGTGTGTATTGTGTGTGTTATACATATTGTACATAGTATCATACATGGTTTAGATTCCCAACATCTAGCTAGAGCATACATGTACTATGATTTGAATTCAACATAAAATGGATACATATATTTAAATTTGAGATCGTATGTACATGTAGTTCATATTTATATAGGAATTTACATCTCCTATATTCATGTCATGTGTTGTGAAGATAATATTTAGATGGTTGTATAACAAACCCGAGTACAATCCCATTCGAACAGGGAAAATGTACTCAAATTTAGTCCATATGCTAGACAACACACATTGTTTTTTATTGTTGAGGGAAGTGCGAATTGTTTTGGTACTGTACACGTTATGTTTGTTGTCCCAATTTTTTAGTTTTTTTGTTGTTGTATTTGAATGCATTTCTAGTAACATAGTAAAATGGGACATGACTCTCTCTAGTGATGAGGTGTGAATTGTCTTTTTTTGTACACGTTAAGCTTGTTCTCCCGAAATTTCAAGCCACGCTTGTTATGCCGAAATTGCAAGCTAGCATCTCTGTCTATCGTGCTGCGAAACTCATATATCTTTGTCTCGTTGTGCTTGGAAAACGCCCTCCATCTCAACCCGCGCCTTGCTATCACAAAATTACAACGCGCGCGAAAACTCCCACCTCCTGCGAAATCCCGGCACGTGAAATGCCCGTGATACCCCTAAACCGAAAGAACCGCCTAGCTCAAATCGGTGGGGGTACTTTCATAACTTACCCCACATTTCGGACAAGCGCGTCCCTAAGACATGGTTCCCCACTCCCATCCCATCCGCTCACCCAATCATACACCGACGCCGTGAAAACCCGCAAAGCCCCACACCCTCCTCCGTCCGCCACCCAGCCGGAGCCGCTTCCCCGACGATGTCATCCACAGCAAGACCTTGATGTCCCTCATCCATCGCACCGGATAAGGATCCGTCGTCGATCTTGTCGTCCCGCCGGTTCAGCCACCCTGTCCTCCACCTCCAAGGAGCTGCCCTGATGTTCCCCTCATCTTTTGTGCCATCACCATTCCCACGCCAGCGTCTTCACGTGCACCACCGGAAGAGCAGCATCATCACCGTTTCCTCGGATGAAGCTGAGGCCTATTCGGCGCCACCAAAGAGGTTGTACACTAATCGCCGCATTTTCTTCTTGATTCAATATCATAGTGCTGCCAGCGCTCGGTCCTGAGCCGACATGGCGCGGCTCCATCCACGGCGGCGTCGCCACCACTTCCTCCACGACGTCGCTCCCTCGGCGGCGACATCCACATTAGTAGGAGCCGTTGCTACTTTACCTCTCACTCACGCTGCTGCTCTGCTCTTGCTCTCGGTCCCCTGCTTGGTCTGCTCTTGCTCTGGCTCTTTCTCTTGCTTGCAATGCTACACCGATTTAGCTACACTTCAGTCGACTGAATCGACTTTTGGGTCAGCCGATTTTCAGGGGGTGGGGGGCTCACCGGAGTTAAGAAAGAACCATCCGCAGCGGGGAGGGGGGTCCGCCAGAGAGGTACCCCCACTATCTATCTTAGGGTTCAGGGTGGGGGCGGTGGTCGCCGGCGGTGGTGGGGCGGGGGCGTGGGGATTGCCGGAGAAAAAGCTCGGCACGGGGGGGGGGGGGGGCGGGGGGGTGGGCGGGGGGGGGGGGGCTAGAGGGTTGGCCGGGGCGGCGTGGACCGGCGGTGGGGAGTGGTTTTGAGGCGGGCAGGGCGGCGGTTTGGCAGGTGGTGGCTGGCGGCTCAGGGGTGTGGAGGTTGAAGATGAACTTCAGGCCCTTGATTTCGTATCCAGCGGCTGGAAAATCGACTGACTAGAGATGAAAAATTCATTCGACTGACGTGTAGCCTCATCCTGATGCTGCTACGCGACCAGCTGCCCCGGCTCCTGCACGCGCTGCTGCTCCGGGCGCTGCTGCTGCTACTATTGCTTTTCTACTACTAGTGTGTTCAGTTTCGAAAGTAAAATTCAGTTTCAACAGCAAAATTCAGTTTCAACAGTTAAGTTCAGTTTTGATAGTGAAATTCAGCTTTGACAGGTAAGTTCAGAGAAGAGCGGCTGATGTATTTTACATCTAGCACTTTGTGGTTATGTATTTTACGTCATCTATTGGACATGCTATTAGAATTCCACTCAGGTTAACGTTGTCTCTCTTGCCTTCTTCAGTCTCGGCGTCGTACAACTGACCGAAGCTGCTCTAATGACGAAATCCTCCATCACAGAAGAGCAGTACCCCGGGCTCCATCTCCAGATGCCTAATATCTTCTTCCCCTCCTCCGACAGCCAAGTCAGCCGGAGCATCCTCACCGACCAACCCAATCACGCTGAGATCGACATGGCTTCGCCAAAGAGGTTTTACACTTGTTGCATCTCTTTTTTACCCTACATGTTATATATATTGTCCACTCAGCACATGTAATAACGTGAAATATGATTAGTTTCTCCTACTATATGACAAGCAGTGAGGTACCAGGCAACTTAGCTATCCGTGATGGACTCCCTTGAACGCCATCATTATTTATCTCTGTGCGTTTGAGCTATGCATTTGTCGATGGGCCTGGGAGTTGAGCTAGTAGGGCAGTGGCCTGGGTCCAAAGTAGTAGAAGTAGCACAAAAAACATTTTTTGACTGTAGGCTTTTCCTTGCTCAAGCCTGCCTACTAGAATAGCTAGTGCTTGAAGGGAAAAGTGAAGGAAAACATAGGAATTGGAAAGTTTCCTATGGTACTACTATTCATGCATTTGCTTCGAAGGAATGGAGCAAAGGAAAACTGTAGGATTTGTTCCTTTAGTGTATCCTTGAAAGAAAAATCATAGGAATTTTAATATCCACTTGTCCTCCTTTTCAAATTCCTATTCATGAAGCACAAGACTAAGATATAGTAGCATAATAGAATTATAACCATACATTTTCTTGTGGTTTGACTTAATCTCACCATGCTTCTTTGCATCCAGTGATCTTCCAATTCTTGTGAACTAAACACCCAGATTGGTAGAAATCATGTGTTTTTAAATTATCTGTTTTGCACGTGCCTTCCTATCCTATTCTTGTGCATTTCCTATCCCTGCATTGTTAGAATTCTCAAATTCAAACAAGCCCTTACACAATTACTTCTGTTATAGATATGTATCAAAGAAAACCTTGTGTGGTTTGTCCGGCTCCTGCTGCGCCGTGTTCCACCCAAGCTCAGCTGCTCCAATGACGGAAGGGTTTACCACAGCAGGGATCCACTCTCCAGACTATCTTTCACCGCCTCAGATCTTCTTCCCCGCCGCTGGCAGCCACGACAACTGCATTACCATCATCAATTGAGAAGATGGCCTTGAGGACTACACGGGTCCGCAAGAGAGGTCGCACTCTTCCGTGTCTGCTTACGTTATGCATCGCTTAATATGATGACATGCTACTTTATCATCGTGTTCACTTATTGGACTCTGAGTCAGGTCCAAACTAATGTTGAAACTTGATTTTTTAAATGGTTGTGGGGTACATATTGGGGTTGCAATTAGTACTATCTGTCTACTATCTGGTTAATCTCGGGTGTCTACTATGAGTTTCATGTTGGGTACAAACAAACATTAAAGGAGCCATTATCAATATTTTTTAACTAAAGCTATTATTTGCCTGCTATCATTGGTTTTGGGTCTATCCACAGTTTGCTACCATCATTCTGGATTTGTGCATGCACTCCTTACATAATCTCACTATGTTTTATTCCTATGCATGTAAGTTATTGTACACAATGGAACTGAACATGTAGAGCAAAAGAGACGAGCCTTGCGTGGCAATAAAATTTGATTCAGACGTCGCTCCATGGTGGGCGCGAAGGCAGGCCCCCCTCCACCCATTTCGGATTGTAATCAAGAGGGGGAGGGACAACAACATTACCATTATCAACTGAGCAGATGACCGTGAGGACTACACGGGTCCACAAGAGAGGTCGCACTCTTCCATGTCTGCTTACGTTATGCATCGCTTAATATGATGACATGCTACTTTATCATCGTGTTCACTTATTAGACTCCGAGTCGGGTCCAAACTAATGCTGAAACTTGAGTTTTTAAATGGTTGTGGGGTACATATTGGGGTAGCAATTAGTACTATATGTCTACTATCTGGTTAATCTCGGGTGTCTACTATGAGTTTCATGTTGGGTGCAAACAAACATTAAAGGAGCCATTATCTATATTTTTTAACTAAAGCTATTGTTTGCCTGCTATCATTGGTTTTGGGTCTATCCACAGTTTGCTACCATCACTCTGGATTTGTGCATGCACTCCTTACATAATCTCACTATGTTTTATTCCTATGCATGTAAGTTATTGTACACAATGGAACTGAACATGTAGAGCAAAAGAGACGAGCCTTGCGTGGCAATAAAATTTGATTCAGACGTCGCTCCATGGTGGGCGCGAAGGCAGGCCCCCCTCCACCCATTTCGGATTGTAATCAAGAGGGGGAGGGACAACAACATTACCATTATCAACTGAGCAGATGACCGTGAGGACTACACGGGTCCACAAGAGAGGTCGCACTCTTCCATGTCTGCTTACGTTATGCATCGCTTAATATGATGACATGCTACTTTATCATCGTGTTCACTTATTAGACTCCGAGTCGGGTCCAAACTAATGCTGAAACTTGAGTTTTTAAATGGTTGTGGGGTACATATTGGGGTAGCAATTAGTACTATATGTCTACTATCTGGTTAATCTCGGGTGTCTACTATGAGTTTCATGTTGGGTGCAAACAAACATTAAAGGAGCCATTATCTATATTTTTTAACTAAAGCTATTGTTTGCCTGCTATCATTGGTTTTGGGTCTATCCACAGTTTGCTACCATCACTCTGGATTTGTGCATGCACTCCTTACATAATCTCACTATGTTTTATTCCTATGCATGTAAGTTATTGTACACAATGGAACTGAACATGTAGAGAAAAAGAGACGAGCCTTGCGTGGAAATAAAATTTGATTCAGACGTCGCTCCATGGTGGGCGCAAAGGCAGGCCCCCCTCCACCCATTTCGGATTGTAATCAAGAGGAAGATAATTGTTCTGAGGGGGTTCAGAAGGAGAAGACCACTCCTATTTACCCCCAGAGGTCTTCGCTCTAACTTGGCATGCTGATGTTGGTAATATCATGCATATGGTGCCTTGCATTGCTTAATTTATACATCAAATATGTCATCTCTTTAGTTAGACATGCTTTGTGTGAATGCCATCTGTTTAGTTTCTTTATCGTATATGTGAATCATGCAATGCCATCTTGTTTAGCCAGGCATCATATATGTGAAGTTTGCAATGCCACCGTGGTTAGCCAGTCATCTTATATGTGAATTATATCATGCCATCATTTTTATTACATATTAAATTTGTCAACAATTTTAGTACATTCAATTACTCTTCATGTGCATCAGCCATTCAGCATGATCATGTAAAAATCTGGAGTGGAAACAAGGTCTTCAGAGCAGATAATGCTATCTGACGAAGCGCATGTCTACCTGGTTACAGATAACTCCTCGGAGGAGGATTCACAGACAGATGACCAGTCATATTCCCCCCACACCCCGCCGAGGTGCATGCTCTAACTTGGCAGGGTTATGTTGCTTATATCGTGCGTATGGTATCTTGCATTTCTATGTCATTTGCTTAGTTTAGACATGCTATGTGTGAATGCCACCTGTTTAGTGTCTAATTACCATATATGGGAATTATGCAATGCCATCTTGTTGCAAGACATTATATATGTGAATTATGCAATGCTATCTTGTTGCACGACATTATGTATGTGAATTATGCAATGCCATGCTGTTTAGCCAAGCGTCATATATATGAATTATATCATGCCGCCCTTTTTTGTATTTCTCATTGCATTTATCGACAATGTTTGTATATTCAACTACTCTTCCTGTGCATCAGCCATTTGAATTGGCGATGGAGAAATCTGGAGTGAAAACAAGGTCTTCAGAGCAGATGATACCTCCATCTTGCGTCATGTTTTCTTATTTTTGTTTATGATGTTTTTATCCATAATAATGCTTTTTTGAGTAAGTATAATGCCTTTTCTCTCATAATATGCAAGGTATACACAAAGAGGGAGAATTCCGGCACCTAGAAATCTGGACCTGGAAAACCTACGTCAGGCCACCTATTCTGCACAACTCCAAACAAGCTGAAACTTCACGGAGATTTTTTATGGATTATTTGAGGAATACTGGAGCAAATAACTACCAGAGGGGCCCACCAGATGGGCACAACCCACCTGGGCGCGCCACGGAGCCCAGACGCGCCCTGGTGGGTTGTGCTTACCCAGGCCCACCTCCGGTGCCCATCTTCTGGTATATAAGTCATTTTGACCTAGAAAAAATAAGGAGAGGACATTCGGGACGGAGCGCCGCCGTCTCGAGGCGGAACTTGGGTAGGAGCACTTTTGCCTCTAGCGGAGCGATTCCGAAGGGGGAACTTCTCTCCCGTAGTGGGAAATCATCGTCATCATCATCACCAACAACTCTCCCCTCTTGGGGAGGGCAATCTCCATCAACATCTTCAACGACACCATCTCCTCTCAAACCCTAGTTCATCTCTTGTGTTCCATCTTGTTACCGGAACTATAGATTGGTGCTTGTGGGTGACTAGTAGTATTGATTACATCTTGTAGTTGATTACTATATGGTTTATTTGGTGGAAGATTATATGTTCAGATCCAATATGCTATTTAATACCCCCTCTGATCTTGAGCATGATTATCGTTTGTGAGTAGTTACTTTTGTTTTTGAGGTCACAGGAGAAATCATGTTGCAAGTAATCATGTGAACTTGATATGTGTTCGGTATTTTGATAGTATGTATGTTGTGATTCCCTCAGTGGTGTCATGTGAACATCGACTACATGAAACTTCACCATATCACGTCCTAAGGGAATGCATTGTGGAGTAGCAATTAGATGATGGGTTGCGAGAGTGAGAGAAGCTTAAACCCTAGTTTATGCGTTGTTCCGTAAGGGACAGATTGGATCCAAAAGTTTAATGGTGTGGTTAGAATTTATTCTTAACACTTTTCTCGTAGTTGCGGATGCTTGCGGGAGGGTTAATCCTATGTAGGAGGTTTGTTCAAGTAAGAACAACACCTAAGCGCCGGTGCACCCACATATCAAATTATCAAAGTATCGAACACGAATCAAGCCAACATGATGAAAGTGACTAGATGAAATTCCCATGTACCCTCAAGAACGCTTTGGTTATCATAAGAGACCGATTTGGCCTGTCCTTTGCCTCAAAAGGATTGGGCTACATTGCTGCACTTTTGTTACTACTATCATTACTTGCTCGTTACAAATTATCTTGCTATCAAACTACTCTGTTACTTACAATTTCAGCACTTGCAGACATTACCTTACTGAATACCACTTGTTATTTCCTTCTGCTCCTCGTTGGGTTCGACACTCTTACTTATCGAAAAGAACTACAATTGATCCCTTATACTTGTGGGTCATCAGCAGACAATGCTACCTGCTGAAGCAGATATCTTGCTGGTTACAAATAGCTCTTCAGAGGAGGATTCAGAGGCAGATGACCAGTCCTATTATCCCCCTAAGGTGTATGCTTAAACTTGACAGGGTTATTGTCGGGGGTTTGGTGCGACATATGCCAAAGGATGGCTTATCATGGTGGGGGCGAGTAGAACGTCGCCGGTGCCTGGAAACGGGATGAGGCGAAGACATGCACGTCGGCGAATCTTACCCAGCTTCAGGGCTCTCCGAGGAGATAATACCCCTACTGCTGCTTTGCGGGGTCTCCGCATGATCACTATGGCGAGGTGTTTACACGGTTGCTCCTTGAGCTGTTTCTAGGAGGTAGGAGAGGGCAAGGCTAGCTCTCTCCCTTCTATATGATCTGGTCTAGAGCTAATGGGTTCCAACCCTTTGCATGGGTGCCCTGGGGGTTTATATAGGCCTACCCCCAGGGGTACAATGGTAATCCGGCCATCAGCGCCTCCGGCCTCCGTCTTCTCTGCCGACCGCTGGGGCCTGCCGGCTAGCAGGCCCCGCTGACTGGCCTGGTATGGCGCCGACAGGGCGCGTCCGCCGCCGGCGGGTCTCGCCGGCTACTGATTACTGTAGCCGTGCTTCTGATGACGCGGGCTTGATCATGGGGTCGTGGCAACAGCCCCGCCGCCTGGCGGGCGATCACTATCGCCACTCTCCATCACATCTTGATTAATGGTGCATGGGCCCCGGGGGAGGGCTCGGCCGACTCCCCCAGGACGACTTCCGACGGGTCCGACTAGTGGTCCTCTTCCCGTCTCTTGGGGTCTCACCGTCTGGTGGGACCCGCCGCCTATGAGCCGAATAGACAAGCCGTCATGGGTGAAGGATTCGGTCCTGCGGTGCTGATATCAGGGCCGGCACGGCAACAGTGCCACGCCGCACGGAGATCTTCCGGGGTACGGCGTGCTGTGTCCATGCCTGCCCTTGGTAAGGGGTGGGAGTGGGCTTCACTGTAGCCACTCCCCTGCCCCGTCCCCCTTGACGAGGTCACGGGGTTTGTTGGAATCGCAGGCCGACTCCCCAAAGCTGGCTTCTCCGGAAGTCGCCAGTCAGGAGTCGGCTTACCCTGCGGTCATCCCTGTGACTCGGCCGCGAGTGGTCAGTTGGCCGTCTTGTCGTGGAATTCTTGAAGGCGGCTCTACGTCCTGGGGTCTTGAGGGGCGCAGCCTGCCCCGATGTCTTGAAAGGTTCTGGGGCTCGGGTTGGCCTACCCGTGGCCCATTACTCCGATAGTAGTCCCCAAAGCTGGTGAGGCGCCGCGGACGATCGGCCGAGAAGCCTCAGCAGTTTCTCTTTCCGGGTGCTCAACACATGGTCTTTGATTGACTTCTGCCGGGCCGACTAGAAGGAGTCGAATTTGCTCAATTTGGACTCACTTGATTCCGACTTGCACAATATTTCAAACGTCGCGGTGGTGTCCAAGTAGCATGCTCGATAAGCGTCCAGGCCGCCGCCCGTTCTAGGCCTGTCATGCGATGACACGTTGCTGGGCCGTCCTGCCAGCCTACGCGCGCGACGGGACAGGCCCATAGGCGGGGCCCGCCACTACCGCGCCTCGGTGCCCGAGCGGATCCGCTGCGGCCCCGGCGGACGGTTGGGATTCCCGTGGAGTTACTGCATGCAGTAACTTTATCATGGAACGTGGGGGTCGTGGGGCCGTGGGCGCAGTAAATCCCCACGTCCGCCCCCTCGGCTTCGCAGCCCACGGGGCTATAAGTAGGGGGAAGAGGGGGGCACGCGCGCCCCTCCTTCCCACCACTCCTCGCTTTCTTCCTTCTCATTGCTCCTCGCTCTCCTCCTTCTTCTTCTTCTTCGCTCCGCCGCGCTCCCAAGCTCCGGCGAACGCCGCGGCGATCAGCTCGCGATGAGTTCTTCCTCCGCCGCCGCACCTCCCACGGTGCGCTCCGGCACTTGGGACGGTTCCGAAGTTCACGGCGACCACATCGAGTTCCTTTGCCGGACTCTTCGGCTTCCCGGCGAGGATCACGTGTGGGTGCGCCTTGCGCCGAAGGGGGAGATTTCCCCCGCGCCGCAGGAGGGTGAGCGGGTCATCTTCCGCTCGCACTGCTTGCACGGGTTGGCGCTGCCAGCGAGCAGTTTCTTCCGATCTTTCCTGGAGTTCTACGGCCTCCAGCCACACCACCTCACCCCCAACACAGTGGTGCTGCTGTCCGCCTTTGTGGCCTTGTGCGAAGGCTTCCTCGAAGTCCTCCCCATCGTCGAGCTCTGGGGGGAGTTCTTCTTCTCCAAGCTCGGCACCCAGGCCGCGGGCGTGCCGGCTCAGTGCGGCACTTTCATCGCCGTGCGGAGGTCGGGGGCCGACAATCCCTTCCCCTCCATCTTGCTGATAAATTCGGTGAAGATGTGGAAGAGATCCTACTTTTACGTCAGGAGCGTCTCCGCGAGGGGGGACTGGGTCAACCTACCGGCTTTCGAAGCCGGCCCGTCGGCTGGGCGACTGCCCAACTGGTTGTACCGGGCCAAGTCGCTGACGCCTGCGGGAGCCGACGCCATCGCGCGACTCCGAGTGCTGACGCAGTCGGAGGGTTTGACTGGTCCAGACCTGCTGGCCGCCTTCGTGGCGCGTCGAGTTCTCCCACTCCAAGGCCGCGCCCACATGATATGCCAGATGAGCGGGCACCGCGACCCGAGTCGGATGTGCACCAAGGACATGCCTCATGAAGAGGTGGCCTTCATGGTGAACTACCTCTCGGATAGCAAGCTCCTGGAGGATTGGCGGTTCGGCAAGGAGCCGTATTCCCACGCCAACCCTCCGCCCGTAGTGAGTTGCCTGTCCTTTCTTTCTTCGGATTATCTTCTCTCTCGCCGAGTTTGTTTTGACCAGTCGGCTTTGGTCAGAATCCCCTCCTCCACCCGCCAGCCGGCACCTGGGGCCGGCCCGCGAGTTCCTCGCCGATCGGGCGGAGAGCGACATCGACGACCCCGATCTGGGGGCGGCGGCTCTAGAGGACGACGCCAAGGGAGGAGGAGGAACAGCAGGCGACTTCAGGCCTTCGGCCACTTTCGCCGACTGTCCTGACGACGACGCCGAGGGGGAAGTCGCCCCCCCCCCCCCGCCATCGGCCAGGAGCCAGCCAGCCTCGCGCGGGCTCTTCTGCCCTGCCGGGTGCTCCAGGCGGCGGGAAGAAGTGCAGGGCCGTGCCGACCTTGTTCGGCAGTCGGCCGAAGAAACCCAAGGGTTCGGCTGCGGCGACCCGGCGGGACGAGGCAGCCGCGAAGGCCATCCGCTTCCGTAAGGAAGTGAAGAAGCCACCATTGGTCTCCGCGTGAGTAATCTGTCTCAATGCTTTATTCTTTCTTTGTGGCTTTGTCTGAGTCTTTGCTTGCTCCCCTTGCTTCAGGGCTCCCCTCACTCTTGAGAGGGTCACCGCCGCCTCCGTCATGGGGTCAGCGGAGACGTCCGCCACCACTCGGCGGATTGACCCCGCTGCTGACCTCTGGGAGGCGACGGAGCGGAATGTGCAGGAGAAGCGCAATGAAGAAGAGGCCGTTCGCTTGGAGAAGGCGGAGGCCGACACGACGGAGGCCTCTACCAAGAAAAAACTGGCGGAGGCCGAAGCCGCCGCCGCGACGAAGCGGCAGGCTGAGGAAGCCGCACGCCGCCAATCGGCAGTGTTCTTCACCCCGTTGAACTCTGCGCCGCCGCCTCCGGAGTTCACGGGGCAGACTGGGGAAGCCGGCGGTGAGAACCCCGTCATGGAGAGGGAAGGCGGCGACCCCTCTACGCCGGACGTGATTGTTCCGCTGCCGCCTCCGCCGCCGTCTGCGAGTGCGCAAGGGGAGCAGCCAGCGGACCATCTAGTGCCGCCGACCGAAGACGAGGCCATGGCGAGGCTGCTCCTCCAAGTCGGCTCGCCAACGCGCCGCCGTCTGGAGAAGGCGACTTCGGCACCTCGCCCCCTGGAAGCTGGCACCGCCAGCTCGGCGATCCCAGACGCCGGAGCGACAAGCGCCGCGCCCATTGGGTGGGTGCGAGGAGGCGGCACAGGGCCGCTGAACCAGGCGCTCCTGGACGTCCAGGCGAAGCTTCGTGCTGAGGGCGACGCTCTCCAGAGTTACACCAAGGCGTTACTGGCGTCGCGGGCAGCCGTCCGGGTATGTTTTTTCCTTTGGTCTTTGTTTTCTTGTTCCTCTCTGTGGGGGCGCGCCAGCGCACCCACTGGGTGTAGTCCCCGAGTTTCAGGCTGGCTGCTGAGCAAGCGGCCCGGAACTCCAATTGATGAACTCTGGGTATTAACTTTTTGTCTGAAATGTTTGACGCAGGATTACCACAACCTCCGCGTCACTGCCTTCAACCGTAACGTTGAAGAGTTGGGCAAGCAGACCGCCGATTTGTCGGAGAGCTGGAGTAAGTCCTTTTCCTTCTTTGCGGGGGCGCACTGGCGCACCCGCGGGCTGAAGTCCCCGAGATTCGGGCCGACTGCTGAGCAGTCGGGCCGGATCTCCCCGGCGACCTTCTTTACCTGATGACTTAACGCCTTCTTTCTTCCTTCTTTTCAGGAGCCAACGCTGCTCTTCAACAGCAGCTGAGCGACGCCAACTCCACTTTGCTCGCCAAAGAGGAGGAGTGCGGCAAGCTCTCCACGGAGCGCGACCTGCTAGCCACTCAATTGGCAGAGCAGAAGGAGCTACTTGTGAAGACGCAGAGGGAGGCGGAGGAGACAGAAACCGCCCTCCTGGCCGAGTTCGCGAGCGAGCGCTCCTCCTGGTCTGACAAGGAGGCGATGCTGGCCTCCGGCTTCCATGAGATTGAAGACATCGTTGATGGTGGGTTTCTTTACTTTCTTTCTTCGAGCTGCCGATTTAAGTCGTGCCGACTTCTGGTTTTTGACTTGCTTCTTTGTTTCTTCCTGTCTTTGCAGACTTCTTTCCTGGGCACTCACAGGCCGCCATCCAAGCCATCGAGGCTGACCGAGAAGGTCGGAGGGCGGAGGGCGCAGAGATTGCCGCCGACGCCCCCCGAACTCTTGACGAGCACATCCTGAGCATCGAGGCTCGCCTTCGGCTGGCTCACCGGATGCTGCGCTGGCTTCAGCGTGTTGGTGCCCAGGCGATTGCCGCCCTGTGGCCGGACATGCAGGCTCCGTGCACCCCCAGCCTGACGGCCGACTTGCTAGAGGTCGCGGCTGGTTGTCTTGAGGCCTGGAAGGGCTCTTCGGCCCGAGCTGGAGCACGCCGGGCCTTGGAGTTCGTCAAGCCATGGTATCCGGGGCTGGATCTAGACCGGCTGGCCACGCTTCGGTCGGAGGCCCAGCCGGAGCTGGCAGCTGCGGAAGACGCCCTCGTCAAGCATGCTGCGGCGATCACCGAGTACACCGACACCAGCATCTTTGCCCCCGAGCGGTCTGAAGACGGCAAGGAGGTACCGCCGGAGTGATTTGGGACAAACCCATACTACGGCGAGGACTCGGTGGAGGTGATTGGCTCCAGCGTCGAGGAAGAAGGCGAGGCGGAGGACGGAGGCGAGACGGAGGCACCAGAAGACGGAGCAGACGGCCAGCCTCAGCTCGACCGCGCCTCCAGCAATGAGCCGCGTGCGACCGACCCGACTACCACCGGAGGCGATCAAGCCGAGACTAGCCAGCCGGCCGCCCCGACGCCTGATGCTGCCGCCCCCTCCAACCCTCCGAATATGTCTGCTGCTTCCTAAGCTGCCGCTTTATTTTATCTGCTTCAGTAGTCTTTGAAGAACTTGTTAATCCGCACAATTCCACCCGCGGGGTGTATTTTGAACTTCTGCTTGAAGATTCGTCCAAGGGCCTATGTTATGTAAATATATTTATCCGAGTTCCATATTTTCTTGCTCATTGCTCTTTTGGCTTTTTTTCGTTTGCTGCTTTGTCTTAGTTGCATGCCTTGCCAATCGGACAACCGCTCTGCGGACTGCCACTGGATCAAATGCTTGGCTACTTTGGGAAGGCAAGTACTTAGCCATTTTTAAGAGTTTTTTTGAGCAAGTTGAATAGAAGACGGTAATCCGACTATTTGAGAGTCGGTTTGCGAGAAAGGCTGGAAGCCGTCTTGAGCTATGTTTTATGCTTTGAGTCCTTAGCCATTTTTCATGCGAATGCCCATTCTACCTTACTTCTGCCCACCGTTCAGTCGCTCTGCGAGCTGCGGCTTCTGACAGGAGACGGTTTAGGCGTTTACACACTACTTGTCCGACTGCAAGAAGCATTTCATAGTGCAAGGCGGCAAGTCCCCGGGCCGACTTGTCGAGCCCGGTGCCAAGCGGTATGACAAAGAGTAACATACTTGTAGGCATAATCTTTATCATACAAACAAAAGAGGGCAGTCCCCGAGTTCGTCTCGGGGGGCCCGAAGTCTTGGTACTTTAATACAAAAGGTAGTGTGGTACATACTGCATCAACTGTAAAATCTTCGGAGGAGATTTGCATTCCATGGCCGCTCTGTCTCCTTACCGGAGTCGTCCCTCTTGCGTGCTCAGGGCTTTTGAGCGTCAATCAGGTAGTAGGAGTCGTTGCCCAGTACTTTGCTGATGATGAAAGGGCCTTCCCAAGGCGCCGACAGCTTGTGCTGGCCGACTGTTCGCTGGATCAGCCGGAGCACAAGGTCGCCTTCTTGGAAATATTTTGGTCTGACCTTCCTGTTGTGGTATCGGCGCAGGCTCTGCTGGTAGATGCTGGACCGACTGAGTGCCAACAGCCGGCCCTCTTCCAGCAGATCGACGCCGTCTTGTCGTGCTTCTTCTGCTTCCTCCTCGGTGTACATGGTGACTCGTGGGGAGTCAAACTCTATGTCCATTGGGATGATGGCTTCGGCACCATAGACGAGGAAGAAAGGCGTGAAGCCGGTTGACTTATTTGGAGTCGTGCGCAGACTCCAGAGGACAGCTGGTAGCTCATCGAGCCAGCAGCCAGCCAAGTGCTCCAGAGGCTTGATCAGCCGGGGCTTGATGCCGGACAGGATGAGGCCGTTTGCTCGCTCCACCTGGCCGTTTGACTGTGGATGGGCGACGGACGCTAGGTCCAGTCGGATGCCCTGTGTTGCGCAGAAACGGGCCAAGGTGCCTTTGGCTAAATTTGTGCCGTTGTCGGTGATGATGTTGTGTGGTATGCCGTACCGAATTGTGATATCGGCGATGAAAGTCACGGCAGTTGGACCGTTCAGCTTCTTTATTGGCTTCGCTTCGATCCACTTGGTGAACTTGTCCACTGCGACAAGTAAGTGAGTTAAGCCACCTCGTGTTGTCTTGAATGGTCCCACCATGTCTAGACCCTGAACTGCGAAAGGCCAGGAAATGGGGATGGTCTTGAGTGCAGAAGTTGGCTGGTGCGGCTTGGAGCTGAACTTCTGGCACCCTTTGCATTTTTGGACCAACTCCTTGGCCTCTTCCAAGGCAGTTGGCCAGAAGAAACCGTTTCGAAAGGCTTTGGCGACGAGTGCTCTTGAAGCCGCATGGTGGCCGCACTCGCCTTGATGGATGTCTTTGAGAATCGCTTGGCCTTGCTCTGGCTCTACGCAGCGTTGGTAGACACCAGTGACGCTGCGCCTGACCAGCTCTCTGTTGACTATGGTGTAGGCTACCGCCCGGCATTGTACTTGCCGAGCTGAGGTCTCATCAGTCGGTAGCTCTTTGTTCACCAGGAACTTGAGGATGGGATGGGCCCATGAGGGTGCTGCTATTTCTTCGACTGCCAGAACTGCGACTAGGACGAGGGCGGTTGGGCTGGGAGGCGGCGGGTTGGAGTCAACAACCGCTTGCTGGGTTAATGAAGTCCCTAGGCCGACTGGCGCGGCCCTTGGGCCGAGTTCTGGAGTCTTCGAGTCCGCCGCCCCGGTCCCCGGGCCGGGTTCGACGGTGGCGGCTTTGGAGTCATCCGCCAAAATCCTCGTACCGACTGTCGGAGCTTTGGAGTCGGATCCAACGTCTTCGGGAGGAGCCGGCACAAAAATGGAGTTTGATTCTGGTGAAGGCTTGACAGACGGCTTGAGGAGGCGTTGAAGGGCGACGCCAGATGGTATTGCTTGGCGGGTAGAGCCGATTCGTGCCAAGGCATCTGCTTGGTCGTTGTCGTTTCTTGGCACATGGAGGAACTCGCACCCCTCGAAATACCAGCTGAGCTGCTGCACGAGGAAACAGTAACTTGCCATGTTTGCGTCTTTCGCGTCCCAGTTGCCAGATGATTGCTGGACCACTAAGTCCGAGTCGCCATAACACAAGATCCGGCGGATGCCAAGTTCTTTGGCAAGCCGGAGCCAGTGAATGAGTGCCTCGTACTCGGCAACGTTTTTGGAGGCGGCGAAATGGATTTGTAATGCGTATTTGAGCTTGTCACCTTTAGGAGAGGTGAGGACGACGCCGGCTCCCAAGCCGGTGCACATCTTGGAGCTGTCGAAATGCATCCGCCAATGGGTGGAGTCAGGAGCTGGAGGTAGGTACTGGGTCTTGGCCCAGTCGACGAGGAAGTCGGCCAGTGCTTGTGACTTGATAGCGGTGCGGGGCTGGTAGTGGATGGTGTAAGGAGCCAGCTCTATGGCCCACTTGGCCACTCGGCCAGAAGCATCTTGGCTACCAATGATCTTGGCAAGTGGGGCCGTGCAGACCATCGTGATTGGATGCTCTTGAAAGTAAGGCTTCAATTTCTTGGCAGTAAAGTGTACACCATAACACATCTTCTGGTAGTGGGGGTAGTTCTGCTTGGAGGTCGATAGTACTTCGCTTAGGTAATATACCGGTCTCTGGATAGGTAGTGCCTTGCCTTCCTCCTTGCGTTCCACTACAATGACCGTGCTGACCACCCGGCTAGTGGCGGCGATGTACAGGAGCATAGGTTCCTTTGGAGTCGGAGCCGCCAGGACGGGTGGAGTAGTCAGCATCTTCTTCAACTGGAGAAAAGCTTCGTCCGCCTTATGGTTCCACTCGAAAAAAGTGGTCTTCTTCATGAGTTGGTATAAGGGGAGAGCTTTCTCGCCCAGCCGACTGATGAATCGGCTAATGGACGCCAAGCAGCCAGTGAACTTTTGTACATCCAGCAGTCAGCTGGGTACCTCCATTCTCTCAATGGCCTTGATTTTTACTGGGTTGCATTCTATGCCGCGTTCAGAGACCAGGAAGCCAAGGAGCTGGCTGGCTGGTACTCCAAAGGCACACTTCTCGGGATTGAGCTTGATCTGGAATCGACGCAGGTTCTCAAAAGTCTCCTTGAGGTCTTCCAGCAGTGTTCCACGCTTTTCCGTCTTCACCACCATGTCGTCCACGTAGACGTGGGCGTTCCTGCCGAGCTGCTTGAGGAGGCACTTCTGCATGCAACGCTGAAAGGTGGCGCCGGCATTCCTTAAGCCGAACGTCATGGTGAGGTAGCAGAAGGCTCCAAACAGCATGATGAAGGCGGTCTTCAGTCTGTCAGCCGGGTTCAGCTTGATCTGGTGATATCCTGAGTATGCATCCAAAAAACTCAACAGCTCGCATCCGGCTGTGGAGTCTATCACCTGATCGATTCTTGGTAGAGCAAATGGGTCCTTGGGGCAGGCCTTGTTGAGGCTCGTGTAGTCAACACACATTCGCCACTGCTTGTTCTTCTTCAGTACCAGGACCGGATTTGCTAGCCATTCTGGAAAGAACACTAACATAATGAAGCGGCTGCTAGGAGTCGTGCTATCTCTTCTCCGACAACTCTTCTCTTCTCTTCTGATAGGCGGCGCAGGGGCTGCCTGACCGGCTTTGCATCAGATTGGACATGTAACTTGTGCTCGGCGAATTCTGTCGGTACACCTGGCATGTCTTTGGGGGACCATGCGAAGATGTCCCGATTCTCACGGAGGAAATCGACGAGCTCGCCTTCCTATTTGCTGTCGAGGTTTGCACCTACGACGGCGTACCTCTGTGGGTGCTCCGGATCCAAGGGTATCTTCTTTGTCTCTTTGGCCGGCTTGAATGAACCCTCAGCCTCTGACACTTTTGGGTTGGGCGATACCTCAGACTGCTTGCCGGCCATCACCACAACTCGCTCAAGGAGCCGCTTCTCGGCCGCGATTACTAGGGACTCGGCCAGTCGACTGCTGTCAGCCGCGCAAGCAGACGACTTCCGGTAGTCGCCAGCCACAGTCAGAATTCCCCTGGAACTAGGCATCTTCATCTTGAGGTAGGCGTAGTGGGGGACCGCCATGAACTTGGCCAAGGCGGGTCGGCCAAGTAGCGCATGGTATGGGCTCTCAAGGTCCACCACCCCAAACCAAACAGACTCTCTGCGGAAGTGATCTTTGTATCCAAAGAGGACGTCCATCAGGATCTTGCCAATTGGCGAGCAGGAAAGCCCAGGAACAATGTCGTGGAACACAGTTCGGCTGTTCTGAAGCTGTCTTTGCTTGATTCCTAACTTCTCCATGGTGTCCTTGTACAGGATATTGATGCTGCTGCCTCCGTCTATCAGAACTCGCGAGAAACGCGCGGCTCGTCTGTCCATAGCAAAGGTGGCGTCCAGGACCAAGGCATAGGAACCCAGACTCGGCATCACTTCTGGGTGGTCAGCCCTGCTCCAGCTGATGGGCTTCTCGGACCAGTGCATGAACTCTGGCGTCTCCGACGCTACTGCATTCACCTCTTGTCGCTGCAGCCGCCTGCTGCGTCGATCATTAGCCACACTGGTGAACACCACGTAGGCTCCGTGCTCTTCAGGGTATTCGTCTTGTACCACGCCGACTGGCCTGACAACCGGCTGCTGGGGCGGCTGCCCAGCAGGCGGGGGAGGCAGGAGGCCGTCTCCCTTGGCGATCCTGGTGAGCCAGTGGCACTTCTGGGTGGTGTGATTCGACGGCTTCGCGCCGCTATGGAACTTGCAAGGTCCATCCAAGGTCTGCTCATAGGAGAAGGTCGACAACCCGTTTGGCTTGCCGCCTTTCTGTCGCTTGGGCGGAGGCTGCTCATCTGGCTGTTGCGCTTCAATAGTCGCGACTTGCCGGCTGCGGGGCCTTGCGCTTGTGGTCACCCTGCTGTTGTTGCCGGTTGGCGTCTGCCGCCAGAGTTCTTGGAGCTTGAGGAGCCACTTTCCCAGTTGTGCTGATTTGAATCTCCGTCTTCATGGAGGAGTCGGCCGTGGCGTACTTGTCCGCTATGATCAGCAGCTCGTCGAGGGTTTCTGGCTCGTCGCAGAGGAGCTTGTGCTTGAGGAGGGTGCCTTCTCTGCACCCGGCTGTGAAGTACTCGATGGCCTGCACCTCATGCACGCCCTCACAGGAGTTCCGAAGCTCAGCCCAACGCGTGAGGTAATCGCGAGTTGACTCGTCGGGGCATTGCACGCACAAGGAGAGCTGACGAGGCTTGGGAGGACGCTTGTACGTGCTGGTGAAGTTGCGGACGAATGCTTCGGTGAAGTCGACCCAGCTGTTGATGCTGCGGGGCTTTAGGTTGTTCAGCCATGTACGGGCCGTTCCCTGGAGCATGAGCGTAACATACTTTACGGCGACGCGCTTGTTGTCGTTCGCTATGCTGACAGCCGTGGAGTAGTCGACTAGCCAGTCTTCCGGCTTCACGGAGCCGGTATACTTGGGCGTGTCTCTTGGGAGCGTGAACCCTCTGGGAAAGGGCTCGTCCCGAATGCGGGGCCCGAAACAAGGCGGACCCAACTTGTCTTCTTCTTCCAGCGCTAAGGATCGGTGAAGTTGATCGATCCGGTGGTGGGCGTCATTCTCTCCAACTCCCTCTCGGCGGCCAAGGCGGTCGCCGAGAGTCGGATGGTCAATAGGCGGTGGGGAGACTCGCCTCTCCTTGCGGGGAGGGGGAGGAGGACAGTCGTCCCGTTGTTCCACTGCTCTCGGGCGGCCGTCTCGGTCGCGCTCTATGGTAATGCGAGTCTGACTGTGGCTGACAGCCGGCTCCCTATCCCTTCTTCCTCGGGCGCCGCCAGTCGGCGTCCGAGACGTCGCGCCTTGATCTCGGTGAAGGTCGTCGTTTGGCCGCTGCGGCGCCTCTATGTGGCAGCCGGCCTCGTTCTGCGTGGCGGCCGCGTCGAGGAGCCGCTGGACTCGCTCCATCATGAGGCGGCGCTCTTCGCCCTCGAAATTGTCCAGCTCATCCGCCGCTGTCTGGGCGGCTCGGATGTTCTCTGCTAGTGTAGCATACACAGGGGGGCTTGCCCCAAATAGGTTGGCGATGGCTACGCCGCGCTGCTGGACCGTGCCAAGGCGACTGGGCCCCGCCGGGGCCGGCGAGCCGCTGACGGCGCGATCCATCTCCCGCTGGTAGGCTTCTGACAAGCGTCTCATGCTGCCAGCTTCTTCGCGCCTTCAATGAGCTGAAGGCGGCGCGCCTCCAATGTCTCTGCGTCAGCGTCTTCCGGAATGGGTGCAGTTAGGTCTTGCAGCGCCACGCCGAGTGAGTCGTGCGCTCCTCCGCCGGGGAGCTCGTCATGACTGATGACGAGCACCTCGGTGACAGTGCTTTCGTTGCTCTCCGCGCGAGGGAGAGGTTCATCATAGACCACCACGTTGGTGGGGAACGCGTCGAGCGACGCAGTGTCGGAGTCGACCAGCATCGGGTCGGTGGAGCCCACAGACTCCAAGTCTATGGCAGGCTCGCCGGAAACGTGGAGTTGATCGAGGAGGCTCTCGGGGCCGCCCGTGCCTGCGTTGGATGCAGGTTCATCGGAGAGGCGGACCTCGCTGACAAGTTCGGCCAGGCAGCTGGCTGCGCAGGCGATCTCAACGCCGCTTAGCGCGTCGGCGCAAACTCCGTCTGGCGTGCCTGGCTGCCAGCGCTCGCCAGGGAGAGAAAGGGTTCCCGTCCAGAACAGGTCTTCGGACGGCGGTGCACCAGGCCCCACGGTGGGCGCCAAATGTCGGGGGTTTGGTGCGACATATGCCAAAGGATGTCTTATCATGGTGGGGGCGAGTAGAACGTCACCGGTGCCTGGAAACGGGATAAGGCGAAGACATGCATGTCGGCGAATCTTACCCAGCTTCAGGACTCTCCGAGGAGATAATACCCCTACTGCTGCTCTGCGGGGTCTCCGCATGATCACTATGGCAAGGTGTTTACACGGTTGCTCCTTGAGCTGTTTCTAGGAGGTAGGAGAGGGCAAGGCTAGCTCTCTCCCTTCTATATTATCTGGTCTAGAGCTAATGGGTTCCAACCCTTTGCATGGGTGCCCTGGGGGTTTAAATAGGCCTACCCCCCAGGGGTACAATGGTAATCCGGCTGGACGCGGGCCCAGCCGTCAGTGCCTCCGGCCTCCGTCTTCTCTGCCGACCACTGGGGCCCGCCGGCTGGCGGGCCCCGCTGACTGGCCTGGTACGGAGCCGACAGGCCGCGTCTGCCGCAGGCGGGTCTTGCAGGCTGCTGATTATTGTAGCCGTGCTTCTGATGACACGGGCTTGATCATGGGGTCGTGGCAACAGCCCCGCCGCCTGGCGGGCGATCACTATTGCCACTCTCCATCACATCTTGATTAATGGTGCGTGGGCCCCAGGGGAGGGCTCGGCCGACTCCCCCAGGACGACTTCCGACGGGTCCGACTAGTGGTCCTCTTCCCGTCTCTTGGGGTCTCACCGTATGGTGGGAACCGCCGCCTTTGAGCCGTACAGACAAGCCGTCATGGGTGCAGGATTTGGTCCTGCGGTGCTGATGTCAGGGCCGGCACGGCAACAGTGCCACGCTACACGGAGATCTTCCGGGGTACGGCGTGCTGTGGCCATGCCCGCCCTTGGTAAGGGGCGGGAGTGGGCTTCACTGTAGCCACTCCCCTGCCCCGTCCCGCTTGACGAGGTCACGGGGTTTGTTGGAATCGCAGGCCGACTCCCCAAAGCCGGCTTCTCCGGAAGTCGCCAGTCAGGAGTCGGCTTACCCTGCGGTCGTCCCTCGGACTCGGCCGCGAGTGGTCAGTCGGCCGTCTTGTCGTGGACTTCTTGAAGGCGGCTCTCCATCCTGGGGTCTTGAGGAGCGCAGCCTGCCCCGATGTCTTGAAAGGTTCTGAGGCTCGGGTTGGCCTACCCGTGGCCCATTACTCCGACAGTTATATTACTCATATCATGCATATGTTGTATTGCAATGCTTAGTTTTTACATCATATACACAATATTGAATGCCGTCTCCTTAGTTGACACATCAGATATGCGATTGCCCTATGCTCACTTGCTTAGTATATAAATCATATATTTGAATTATATCATGCCATGATGTTTACATAGACATCATGTATCTGAATTATGGCATGCCAACCCATTTTCTAAAGACATAATATAGTTATATCATCTCATCCTATTTACATAATCATCATATTTTGAATTATGTCATTCTATTCGTGAATTATATCATGCCATCATGTTTCCATCGACGACATGTTTGTGATTTATGGCATGCCAACCACTTTAATAGACAGATCATATAGTTATATCATGTCATCCAGTTTACATAGTCATCATATTTTGAAGTATGTCATTCGATCATGTTTAGTTAGCCATCATACAGGTGAAATTGTGTCATGCTATCCTGTTTAATTAGCCATCATATATGTGAAATTATGTCCTGCTATTCTGTTTGGTTAGAGAACATAATTGTGAGTTATTTGATGCCCTGTTTTCTTCCCTACTATCCATTGCACCTATCTATCTTACAATGTCTGTACATTCAATTACTTTTCTTGTTTATCAACTATTTCAATTGGAGGGGGTGATGGCAGTATCTGTGGGAGTAAAAACACGGTCTTCAGAAAAGATCGTGCTACCTGTCGATGCAGATAGAACCACGGTTGTACTTGCCCAGGAATCAGCCCCACCACACATAACCCAGACTCACGCAGATTGTACCCCTACCTAGTTGGACGGAGAACCAACTACACCTATTCTAACCCCAACCCTTGCCGATAGTAACCCAGTTCCAGTTGACACAGCACCGTCTCCACCACAGAGCACCCAAACACAAGCAGTTAGTAAGGCAACTGCAGTGCCCAAAGCATGAGGACCACCACTCCGAACGCCAAGTCAACGCTTAAAGCAGAAGAAGAATAGTTCGCAGGTCAGCTTCCGTAGCTGTGGTTCATACTACTTTGCTCTTGCATCACTGTATTTACTCATACCAACTAATTTCGAATTTGAAGGATGCAATTGAAACTCCAATGGCGCAACAGGTATGTTTTAAACCTGTTTCTTTAACGTGTTTGCTGTTGTAACTTGTTCTATGTTGATTTCAGTTTCAATTGAATAAATAGTTATATTCTCATGCCATGCACATTACAAGTGTTCTTATTGTTGTGTAGTTTCCCACACTTATATTCTGTCTATGCTGCTTTGTCTTAAATAGATATGATTTAAACTGTCTGTATCTTGATTTGGCAACATAAACTAGAATGATATAGACCATGAAGTGACCATACTACATAGATATATGTTTGTTTCATGTTGTTATCCTGTCCACCTTACTACTGAACTGGTTTACCAAAATGAGTTTCATATACAACATGGTATACCTGTGATGTGTTAGTTTGTTTCTCTTTTAGAATGCGCATAAAATATTGGAGAAGAGTACCCCATTATGCAATGGTAAAGGAAGTAATGCAAATAAGGTTCAAGATAGTGAGACATCCCTGTTGATCTCCAAGAAAGCTGATAAAAACTATGTTGAAGACACTAAGACAACACCCCAAGTCTTGTCTTGATGTAGTGTTCGGGTTACTGGCTACTACTGCTGGCACCAGCTCTTCGAACTCGCTGCCAAAATTAGTTCGGCTTCTTGAGTCTCAGCTTCAAGTTGAAAGACATCGATCAGATGTTATTGACAGGAAGCCAAAGGACTGAGGAAGTCCCTGCAGAATTCAGATGCATACTTTCTGGTGCAATAGCAAGTGCTGGAGGATTTAAGTGCCAAACAAGAGAAAGTTAATAAGCTTGCTAAGCATCTTGCCAGCATTATGGGTACCCAGGATATTGTTTCTTGAGCTCTTCTGAAGTGGTTTTAGTTCTGGACTTGTTTTGTTGCAGCGTTTATTAGCACTGGTCGCCAACTTTGACAACCAGTGTATATGATATGCTGCTTTGTTCCCTATATTTGCACTGGTGGTGAACTTTGATGCCCAGTGGATGTAATATGTGTAATAGCCGTGATAGGCTAGCCTAAGTTGCTTGCTTATTTATTTCCTTGTTGTCTTGTTTATTTGTTTTCTTGTAGTTAGTGCAGTTCTTTTTCTGCGGTTTGCTAGTGGCCGCAATAACCTACTTTTTAAAACTAGGCCACAATAACCATGGGCTACATATTTACTGTAGTTACCATGGGCCTCCTACAGACCGTAGAAACAATGGGCTTCTAAGGGCCGTAGAAACAATGGGCCTTCTACGGACCGTATGATCGATTCGCCAGACATGGGCCAATGACAGACCGCATTATGGCCCGTAAATGGGCTAGATTTGGAATCGTTCGTTCATGGGCCGACCATAACGGGCCGTCGTTCATCAGCCGTATTTGATGATGCTATGAAAATGGCCCAACGGATTAACGGGCCGATTGTAACCACGGGCTAAATTTGGCCCACAAGCAGAAAAGGCCAGTAATGGGCCGTAAGTAACCGAATGCTGGAAATGAGCCCAAGAATAAATGGGCCCTGAGAAGGCCGAATGATAACATGGGTTGGAAACGGCCCGATGGAATAATAGGCCGTTAATGGGTATATATAAAGCGGTACACTGTTCATTGCGGGCCAGATTCACCACGGGCCGTTAATGAGCCAAGAGTTACAAATGGCCTCATATGGGCCGAAAGACAACATGGTCCAGAGTTAATTCTGATAGGCCGTAATGGGCCATGAGTTAGTGGGTAGTAAATGGGCTATAAATGAACAGGCCATTAATAGGATTTTCCGTGGGCCGGCCCATTACCTTTTGACCAAGTCAAACGGGTCGGCCTTTTTACCGGAATGGGCCTCTGTTGGGTCATGCCACGTGTCGATGTATCATAGGCGCCTCCTGTCCAATGAATGGATGACATCTGTCCCAACAGTGAGCCAACACGTGTTTCCTCCGGCCAATGAGAATTTTACACATGGAAAATCCTCATTGGTCCGGGCTGTTACCGGGTTATCGAATCCAAAACCGGACCTGATAACTTAACGGTGACCCGTTACGGTGGATGCCATGTGTCAGTTACCCTCGACGAATACACTTCCATGACGTGCCATTTATCGTCATGGAAGTGGATACTTCAGTTATGATAATTTTGGTAATGTCATGGAACACTTCTACGACAGCACAGGTATGACTATCTTGATTCTGTCATAAAATCGTCATGGATGTACATGCATGACAGAAAATTGACCTACGATGACAAACACGTATCCTCACGGAAGTGTATTTTTTGCAGTGTACACCTGAAACGGTTCAAAACCAATACCACCACCATACCTGCGTCTGACCACCCTGGCCGACCCAACCCCCCTCCCTTGCCAGCATGCGCTTCCTGCATGAAATGGTCAGCGTCGCCCCGGAGCGTCGGTGCCACATTAATGCCCGCATAGAGCGGAGGCGACCTCTCACTGGCACCGGCTTTAAAGCAGCGCGACAGCCGAGAGAGCACCGCTTCCAGGTGCACGCGACTACTCCGCGTCGAGGCTGGCCATAGTTTGGATGAGCCTCCATCATGGGGAGCCACACCAGCTGCGATGATATAGACTCCCGTTGCCCACAGTTATGGACCGTTCCATCTATGAAGAACACATGGGACTGGAACTACCAGACAGACATGTACCCAGGACTGGACGTACGAACCTGAGTAATGTAGCGCAGTAAGTGAAGTAGAAAGGCACAAATAGTATGAACATGTGTGGCATATAGGCATTTGTCTCTTAATACCACTAAATGTTGTACATGTAATGCACGATGATGTTATGATGTATGTGCCTAAGTACTCTACTACTACTATAGTAATTGGAGGCACATACTAGGTTTTATATTTGTTTATGTGTATGCCCCGAGACCTTCCAACTAGACGTATCTTTCTCTCCGGGTCGCACTTTATATCGTTCATACCACCAGTACTACTACGTGTGGTCTCCGACCTAGAAGTGGAAGAACTGGAGATGCTCTACCACGCTGTTCATGTCCCACTCCCTTCGCTGACATGTGGGATATCCAGCACGTGCCGTGTTTGGCACTCCTTCGTCGCAAGAGTTGAAACGCTAGCATTCATCAAAAATAAAAAAATAAATATAAATCAGCAGTGATACTATACCACGCAGTTTCCTTGCTCCTCAATATCGGAAAGAATACTTCCCTTCACCGACATGTGGGACGTCGACCATCCTGCTCCACTTGCCATGCACGCAGAACTCCAAGGGAGAGTCACCCAGTCGTCGCGCCATAGTAATAATGACTAGTGAGCCGTCAAATCATAGGCCCAACCTTTCCCACTGTGAAGTTGCTCGGACGAAGGAACCATCATGCCTTCGTTGAATTCCGCTTCTTGAAGAAAACTACTGTACCAACAGTACTGCTAGCTACAGTAGTATTGTACTCCAGCATAGGCGTCCTTTGGTTCATAGGATAGGAATTTTATAGGAATATTAAAATCATAGGAAGTGAGATGACATGCATCTCAATTCCTATAGATAAAGAGATGCCATTTGATGCATAGGACAGGAATTTTTCCATTGAGACTAGGCTAATGTACTGGTAATTTGCTCTAAAAACTATAGTAGTAACTACTACTGGTACATGCTCGTAAGTAATTAACAAACGTACGGGCGACACGGACACACACACTAACTACTAGTACTACTACTTCTCACATGCTGGCCAGACACCGTCGTTCTCGTTCCCGACTTTGTCGTCGACACCCCACCGTGCTTGGATCTCCGCCGACCTCTCCTCAGTAGCGCGTGCATCCTCTTCTTTCTTGCAGTGGCGGGCCTCTCTTTTCTTGAGTGCTTTCTGCCTTTTCTGCTCCCTCTATGAGGCTTTGGCCGCCTCTTGCTCTACTGCCCATTCGGCCTTGGCAACTTCAAATTTCGTCCACATAGGTGTGACGTAGTGAGCGGCGATGAACTCGGCACGGCGAGATCCCATCGCTTCCCTACCATTTTGTGTGCGGTCGTGGGCGGCGAGGAACTCGGCGTGGTGGGATGCCATCGCTTCCTTACCGGTTAGTGTGCGGCGCGGTGGCATGAATGACGCTTGGTGAGAGCTCTGGAGTGGAGTGGCCAGAAAACCGTATAGTGCATTGGTTTGTCAAGAGCTCAAGGACAGAAGACGAAGGAAATTTGGATTCCCCTTCAATCCTGGTCATTTATTACCGAGTAAAATGCATTGGCGGTCATTGAACTTGTCTTGATAGCTCACTTTGATCATTGTATACGAGATATGGTGATTATACGGTCACTGGCTCAGCATATAGCTTCGTATTTGTCTGGTTGACCAGTGAAACAGTCCGCATGCGCCTCATCAGCTTGTGTTCTGTATCTATCTATCTATGCGGGCCTACCTGTCAGTGGAGAAAGAAATAAAAACCAAAATTATGCGTTTGTGAGGAATCAAACCACGGACTCATCGCTGCAACGCACACTCGTCAGCCAAATGAAAATGAAACACTTTGCGTTAAATGCACAAACCAATTTTTTTATATTATACGTGATGCACACATTAGCGCACACCGTCCATAGAGGCAAGTAGCATGTACACATGCAGAGACTCATGCTCATGCTGTCAAACCATGCTAATGCATGCACGTCGCCCTCTCAATCAAAGTCCTGCTCATGGCGCAATGCAAACGGCGAGCCCGTCACCTGCGCGCCCCGGCGGGGCCTCACATTACTGTTTAGACGTTTGTTGGCATCCTCTGCGAACACCGAGCATGTATTCACTGGCTCAATACCAACGGTCATACTTGTGCTTGGGTGCCGAGCTGCTCGAGATTAGCCATGGCTCTGCACATGACGCGACGACGTGACTCGGTGCCTTGCTCATGTATATCATCCATCACAACGACAATCTATCAAACAGCCTAGCTAGAGAGGGTACTATGGTGCCTATATATGTATCGTGAGCGACTGATCATAGTGCCACTGCACACGAGTGTGTGTTTGATCGATTCGTCCATTATTCTGAAGTTATGCATGGTTGTGTGGTGTCTAATGGTGGTCATCGAAGGCTAGCTGGCGACAAGAGAGGTTGCATGGGCGCCTGGTTGTCAATACGTGTTGCATATGCTTCAAAGGCTCGTCATCCATGATTTCCCATTTTACCACCACGCCAGCGTCTGACCGCCCTGGCCTACCGAAACCCCTTCCATCACTAGCCCGCGCTTCCCGCCTGAAACTGTCACCGTCTCTTTGGAACATCAATGCCGCATTCACGAGACTTAACTGCAAGTGCAGTTGGTGTGTCACTAACATGCGGGCCAGATGCTTGTTGGGCCCACATGTCAGTGACACAACTGCACCTGCAGTTAAGTCACTGAAGCAGCGTCCGCATTCACGCCCGATGCGACCTCTCACTAGCGCCAGCATTGCAGCAGCGCGACGACTGAGAGAGCGCCACCCGCGCGGCATCCCGGTGCAAGCGACTGCTCCGCGTTAACGACACCACGGCCATCCTTCTGTCTGCCGCCCACATTAATGACACACGGCTGCTGACGAACGTACTCCGGTGCCAGCCTTCCATCCGTCTGTCGCGGCACATTGCCATTCTCCCACTATATTAACTTGAGCCCCAGCTTCTAGCCATAGCCAAATACCCACACTCATTCTCCTCCTGTTCCTTCCTTCTGTCGGCACCACTCCAACCATGGCCTCCTAGCGCTCCAAAGCTCTCCTGGACATACTGTCGTAGGAGCAGACGAAGGACATCGGTGCATTCGCTCCGGGTGCACTCCAAAGCTCTCTTGGACATACTGTCGCAGGAGCAGACAAAGGAGATTTGCAGGAGTAGACAAAGGAGATCGCCGACTCCCCCCGGCCGCACTCTGCCTCCACGACCACGAAGACAGCTCGCGTGTGCGGGCGTAGCCGACAACGAGGAAGAGTAGTACACAATACGTCGCCCCGCTCTGGTCCTAGGAAGGCCACCGCTCCTCCACTCAGTCGACGCCAAGCTTCGTAGGGTAAACATCGGCAACCGATTAGCCGATTGACGGTGACGTGGAGGCGAAAATCTTCAGAACCTTGTGCGCTGGAGGAGGAGGTTATCGAGGCGGAGCTGGAGAAAGCCGAGGCGGATGAGGAGGAGGAAAAGGAAATGGTCGGCGTTCTCGGGGCTCATGGCTGGACATGGTGGTCGTGTGCCGGCGATCATTTAGATTAGGTTTACAGTAGGTTTTAGTACGGTTTGTGCGAAATATGTAATGAATTTCATCCAGTTTATCGGGCAAGTTTTCGAAATGTAATGAATTTCTTCCGGTTAATTTGAAATTTGCTTTGTTTGCAGGAATTTTGTCCGGTTAGTTCATATAGTTGTCGAAAGCTATGCGAGCAGCATTGGATGGCATCCTCTGACAGCCCACAAGACACCAGGGCTCGCCAGAGGCCCCTGGCACGTGGTGGTGGGTTGTGCCCTCCTCGAACATCGATTGGAGCTCTACTTTGGGCGCAAGGAAGCTTATATCAAAAAAATCGTGTTAAAATCTCAGCACTATCGGAGTTACGGATCTCCGAGAATATAAGAAATGTTTTTTGGCCAGATCTAGGAACGCGAAACAAAAGAGAACAGAGAGGGAGATCCAATTTCGGAGGGCCTCCAGCCCCTCCATTGCCATGGAGGCCATGGACCAGAGGGGGAACTCTCCTCCCATCTAGGGTGAGGCCAAGGAAGAAGAAGGAGGAGGGGGGCTGTCTCCCCCTCAATCCCGGTGGCGCCGGAGTGCCGTCGAGGCTAGGATCGTGACGGCGATCTACATCAACAACCTTGCTACCATCAACACCAACTTTCTCCCCCTCTATGCAGTGGTGTAACACCTCTTCTCCCTGCTGTAATCTCTACTTAAACATGGTGCTCAACTCCATATATTATTCCCCAATGATCTATGGTTATCCTATGATGTTTGAGTACATCCGTTTTGTCCTATGGGTTAATCGTGATCGTGGTTGGTATGATTGTTTATTCTATTTATGGTGCTGTCCTACGGTGCCCTTCATTCTCGCGCAAATGTGAGGGCCCCCTGCTGTAGGGTGTTGCAATATGTTCATGGTTTTCTTATTGTCAGTGTTGCGGGGGTGACAGCATCCTAAACGCGGATAAGTGGGTTATGGCGTATGGGAGTAAAGAGGACTTGATACTTAATGATATGGTTGGGTTTCACGACCTTAATGATCTTTAGTAGTTGCGGATTCTTGCTAGAGTTCCCATCATAAGTGCATATGATCCAAGTAGAGAAAGTATGTTAGCTCATGCCTCTCCCTCATATAAAATTGCAAGAATGATTACCAGTACTTGTTATCGATTGCCTAGGGACAAATGACATTCTTCTCGACAAAAGCTATCCACTTTTATTGCCTCACAATTTATTCGTAGTTTTATTCTCACAAAGTACTTGTAGTTTTACTCTCGCAAAATAGTTTCATACTTGTTTCCGGTAAAGCAAACGTCAAGTGTGCCTAGAGTTGTATCCGTGGTCGATAGAACTTAACGAAATATTTGTTCTGTCTTTAGCTCCTCGTTGGGTTTGACACTCTTATTTATCGAAGAAGGCAACAAACGATCCCCGATACTTGTGGGTTATCAGTGTTGTCTTGCATTTTCACTGACATTTGGGACTGCATCGAATAAACCGTCGATAGCCGAAATATAATCGCTCGGCGGGCGTCGGCTAAGAAGAGAGAGACGGGGGAGGGAGAAGAGATCACCCGCCTGTCGTGCATGGACTCCCAGAAATATATGGTGATGATGTGAGGTGGGCCATGCGGGAGTCCGAACCGCTTCCAAGCCCGCTTCGGACCGCCCTGGCCCACCAGAAAACCCCTCCCCCCTCCCTCGCATGTTCCTCCCTCAAACGCCAGCTGCCCGCATTCATAGCAAGTAGTACTAGTAAAATACTGGGCTATAAGCCCGCTTATGTGGTGGAGAGAGAGTCATTGACCAATTTAAGGTGTGGGCTCTGCAAGAGCCCGTCTCTACACGTGCTCCTAGGTATAAAAAACTATTTCTAAAAAAAGAGGTATAAAAAACAATTGTGTCTAAAAAAGGAAGGTAAAAAACATTTGAGAGGAAATAGATAGAGAGAAAGTGACAAAAAGTTTTAACCTTATAGTCAACACTGTGGTAGTACATGAGGAAGGAGGGAGTTGTGCACATGCCAAGTTCACTGGGCTGCCGTGTATCCTATGAAGAAGCACTTCTCTGATTTGGGTTCGAGCTTATCAGGCTGAAGCTTTTTCACATAAGCATCGCAACCCCAAACTTTAAGAAAGGACAACTTATGTTTCTTGCCAAACCTATTTAAAGCGAATGCAGCTGCCTCTAATGCATTACCCCAAAATTATAGTGGTAAATCGGTAAGAGACATCATAGATTGCACCATATCAAGTAAAGTACGGTTATGACATTCAGACAGACCATTACGCTGTGGTGTTCCAGGTGACATGAGTTGTGAAACTATTCCACATTGTTTTAAATGAAGGCCAAACTCGTAACTCAAATATTTGCCTCTGCGATCAGATCGTTGAAACTTTATTTTGTTGCTATGATGATTCTCCACTTCAGTCTGAAATTCTTTGAACTTTTCAAATGTTTCAGACTTGTGTTTCATCAAGTAGATATACCCATATCTGCTCAAATCATCTGTGAAGGTCTGAAAATAACGATACCCACCGCGAGCCTCCACACTCATCGGACCGCATACATCAGTATGTATTATTTCCAATAAGTCAGTGGCTCGCTCCTTACTGTTATGGTAGAGTTCTCGATGTCATAAATGTCATAATCAAACGCATGTTCACATCATTAGCCTCCCTATCATTACTAGGATCTTCATTACATATGATACATCTCCAACGTATCTATAATTTTTGATTGTTCCATGCTGTTATATTATCATTCTTGGATGTTTTACAACGATTTTATAGCAACTTTATATCATTTTTGGGACTAACCAATTGAGATAGTGCCCAGTGCCAGTTGTTGTTTTTTGCTTGTTTTTTACTTCGCAGAAAATCAATACCAAACGGAGTCCAAACGCAGCGAAACTTTTTGTAGATTTGTTTTTGGACCAGAAGACACACGACGGGCCAAGGGGGGCTCCGAGGGGAGCACAACCCACCTGTGCGTGCCTGGGGGCCCAGGCGCGCCCTGGTGGGTTGTGCGCACCTCGGCCGCCTCCCGCACCTCCTCTTTGCTCTATAAATACCCCCGAAAATCCAAAAACCCTAGGGGAGTCAACGAAACACAATCCCAGGCGCCACAAGTTCCAGAAACCACGGATCCAATCTAGACACGATCATAGAGGGGTTCATGATCCTCATTGGTGCCTCTCCGATGATGTGTGAGTACTTCATTGTAGACCTACGGGTCCATAGGCAGTAGCTAGATGGCTTCCTCTCTCTCTTTTGATTCTACATAGAATGGTCTCTTGGAGATCTATTTGATGTAACTCTTTTTGTGGTGTGTTTGTTGGGATCCGATGAACTTTGAGTTTATGATCAGATCTATTTTATCCAGGAAAGTTATTTGAGTTTTGATCTCTTATATGCATGATTGCTTATAGCCTTGTATTTCTTCTTCGAATCTTTAGTTTAGTTAGGCCAACAATACCAATTTTTCTTGCCTTGGGAAGAGGTGCTTTTTGATGGGTTCGATCTTACGGTGCTCAATCCCAGTGACAGAAGGGGATATGACATGTATGCATCGTTGCTATTAAGGATAACAAGATGGGGTCTATTCCTACATGCATAGATCTTGTCTACATTTTGTCATCGTTCTTATTGTGTTACTCTGTTTTTCCATGAACTTAATACACTAGATGCATGCAGGATAGCGGTCGACGTGTGGAATAATAGTAGTAGATGCAGGCTGGAGTCGTTCTACTAATCTTGGACGTGATGCCTATATAATTAATGATCATTGCCTGGATATCATCATAATTATTTGAACTTCTATCAATTTCCCAACAGTAATTTGTTTACCCATCATATGCTATTTTTCTCGAGAGAAGCCACTAGTGAAATCTGCGGCCCCTTGGTCTCTTCTTTATCGTATTTCCCTTCGAGATCTATTTTTATTTGCTTTTATTTTTAGGTCTATTAATCCAAAAACCCAAAAATACCTTGCTTCATTTTCATTATTTATTTTATTTCGCATTTCCGCGAGATCTATTTATTCAATCTACTACAAATTTATCTATCTTTTTACCCCGGAGGGATTGACAACCCCTCTTACACGTCTGGTTGCAAGTATTTGTTTTTTGTGTGCAAGTACCATTTACATAGTGTTGCGTGGTTCTCCTACTGGTTCGATAACCTCTGTCTCATCATTGAGGGAAATACCTACCGTAGCCGTGCTGCATCATCCCTTCCTCTTTGGGGAAATACCGACGTAGTTGAAGCCACATCAAAAGGAATTTCTGGCGCCGTTGCCGGGGAGACATCCTCAACATGTATCAGGTTCCTAATCACAAATATCATCTCCTTGCAATTTACATTATTTTCCATTTGCCTCCCGTTTTCATCTCCCCCACTTCACAAATTTGTCGTTTTATTTGCCTTCTGTCTTCTGCCTTTTTCTCGTTCGATCATATGTTTGCTTGTGTTTCCATGTGCCTTATATTTTTCTTGCATCTTTGCTTGCTAAAAATCTATTGTTATGGATCCACTCAAAGTTTTCTACCTGCGTCATCTTCGATCCATATGTGCTTGTGCTGAAACCCCAACTAGTTTAGTTGAGGGAAAATCATTAGATGAGCATGCTCATTTGGCGTGTCATCGTTTGTCTGGAAAAGGGAAGCTCTTATGGAATCAAATAAATTGTTTGCTATGCTATGCTTGGAATATTTGTGAAATTTGTGATTTTACTTGTTGCTCTAAGAACCCTAAAAACACCTCCCCTATCTATCTGAGTTTAATGACAATGAAATCTTATCTTCTTATGCCAAGGAGGTTTATAGTTACTATGATATCGAACAAATTGAAGAATTTGTTGCTTTTAAGGGTGCTTATGAAGTTGCTTCTTTGATTGAAAAGTATGATATTACTCTCTTCAAATATGAAAATTTTGACATACTTTTGATATGAAAACTAAGCTCATAATGCCTACGCTAAAGAATTTATTGAGAGAATGTCCTCTGCTTTGGAAGAAAATAATGATATGCATGAAGCTATGGATAATTATGATTCTGTTGATTTGATTGAATTATCCCCTCTTGATGAGCATGATGCTTGCCATTCTTGTGGCCATGATGCCAATATTAATGATGCTTATGGAGACGAACTTGCTATGGTTCCTTATGTTAAACATGAAATTGTTACTATTGCACCCACACTTGATAGCTCCTTGAATCAAAAGCATAATTGCAATGATATTATTATAAATTCTCTTAATGCCAACTGTGTTAGTGATGTGCAAAACAACAATCTTGGGGATGCTTGTTTTGTTATGTCTGCTACTTATTGCAATGGTCATGATTGGGGTGATCATGATTCTTATGATGTTGATAGTTTATTTAAGCCTCATGATGAATATGTTGGCAATAATATTAAAAGTGGGTTCTGAAGAGTGTCAAGTCTAGCTAAAAATAATCCCACATATTTGGCGAGTGTTCAATCTGATGAAATTTTTGATAAAAGTGGGCTTGGAGAGGTCATGACTTTATTTGATGATAATCCCACTATTTTGGAAGAGTGTCAACTTTGCATGCATGTGGATCATGAAGAGAAAATTATATATGATAGCTACATTGTTGAATTTGATTATGATCCTACTTGTAATTATTATCAGAGAGGAAACTATGGTTGTAGAAATACTCATGTTACTAAATTACCTATCATTATGTTGAGATCGTCAATGTTTTATTCCTCTTCTTTGCATATGTTAGATGTTTCTTGCCTTGATAATTCGTTTGCTTATAAAATTCCTATGCATAGGAATTAAATGATGCTCTCTTTGTGTTTCAATTTTTATCATTCATGTGAGCATCATTGAAATCTCAAGCCTATCTTAATGGCTATAAAAGAAAGGGCATGTTGGGAGGCAACCCGATGAATAAATCTTATTTTTGACTTTTTCTTTCCGTTCTTGAGTGATTGCACAATTATTCTACAATTATGATTGTGTTTTTTATGTTTTAATTAGTGTTTGTGCCAAGCAAAGCCTTTGGGATCATGTTGGGGGATAATTGATTTGATCTTGTTGAAAAACAGAAACTTTTGCGCTAGGTAAAACAATTTTAATTTATCACATAAGCGCGATAAAATCCTGATTTTTTTACACAAGATTGATACACAAATTTCCCTTGTTTTCTAATTTTTTCAGAATTTGTGAGTTACAGAAGTATTTGAAGTTTTCATATTGCTACAGACTGTTCTGTTTTTGACAGATTCTGTTTTCTTTGTGTTGTGTGCTTATTTTGATGAATCTATGGTCTTTATTGGAGGGTATAAGCCATGGTAAAGTTGGAATACAATAGATATAATGCAAAATAAAATAAGAATGGGTTTGCAACAGTACTTGGAGTAGTAATTTGCTTTGTTATACTAATGGATCTCACAAAGGTTTTGTTGGGTTTTGTGTGATTGAAGTTTTCAAGTTTTGGGTGAGATCACGATGGATGAAGGAATAAGGAGTAAGAAGAGCCTAAGCTTGGGGATGCCCATGGCACTCCAAGTTATTATCCAAAGAGGAACAAGCAACTAAGCTTGGGGATGCCCCTGAGTGGCATCCCCTCTTTCTTCTAACCACCATCAGTATTTTACTTGGAGCTATGTTTTTATTCGTCACATATCATGAGTTTTCCTTGGAGCGTCTTTTATGAGTATTTGTGTGTTTTGTTTTTTATTTTGTGTCATCTATCCTTGCTGGACACACCTACTTGAGAGAGTCAAATTATGCTATGATTTGTTAGAATTGTTCTTTGTGCTTCACTTAAATCTTTTTGAGCTATGGAATTGCTCTAGTGCTTCACTTATATCTTTTTGAGCAGGTGTGCTTTGTTATTTTTGAAACATTTCTCTCATATTTCACTTAGATTTATTTGAGAGTTAGTAAATTTTTTAGAAATACTCTCATGATTCACTTAAATTATTTTGAGACAAGAAATTTTTTTATGCTCATGTTCTTCACTTAGATGTGTTTGAGCTATCAAAAGCAACATATGAAATTAGACCCAAAGTGATATATATTCAAGAGGGTTATAATAAAAACTTTCATGAAGATCATTGTACAAAATAAACTTGATTCTTTGTAATAGTTTTTCGGTATGATGATATAATATGTGAGTCATGTTGATGAGTAATTATGCTTTAGTAAGAATATTGATGTTAAGGTTTGTGATTCCCTATGCAAGCATGAAAGTCAATAGTTATGCAATGAAATTACATCCTACTTGTGGTGCATTATTTGGTGTTAGTTATGCTTAATGCTCTCTTATGAGATTTTTCATTTCTTAGTTGGATGATTCTCAATCTTTTGCTAGCCTTCACTTGTACTAAGTTGGATTTCTACTTATGCATCCAAAATCCTTAAACCCAGTTTTTGCCATATGAGTCACTATACCTACCTATATGTGGTGTTTCCGTGCCGTTCTAACCAAATTTATATGTTCCATCTCTAATTTTCAAAATAAATTTCCTTTTTGTGTGCTCATACCACTCATGAAACGGTAGGGGGTGGCTGATATTTTTCCATGCTAGATGTGTTATTCTCAAGATGAGTGTTTATTCACTTGTCATTGCACGAGGGCACGACAAATGTATTAGGGATGTCCACTTCCGAAATGAAAAATGAATTTACTTTATGTTGTCAAATAAAAACTTCCTTGGAAAGTGTTGGTATGGACGGTACCCGTGGATTCGGTTAGCCATGGAATGTGAAAGGATGGTGGAAAAAGGAATAAAATTTATTTTCTGTTTTGGAACCGCCTATGATATATCTAGCATGGAAAGTATTGGGAACTGCTCAATCATTTTCGTTGACAGGAAAGGCATGCCACCCAAAATGTTTTATCTCTATCTTTTTTTGCCTTGAGCTCTGGCACCTCTACAAATCAATACTTCCCTCTGCGAAGGGCCTTTCTATTTACTTTATGCACACTACTGCAGGATGCTGCTAACGCGACACTATGATCACAGACCCTTTGATGAAACTGTGTGCGATGCAATAATCGCAAACAGTGGTATAAAAAAGTCAAAAAGGTGCAAAACGTTTGCGATGATGGATGCATCGAACACGGTTTAGATTTTAGTTGTGTGTGCAATGCAGGGCATACAGTTCAGTTCAATTAATTGTTTGTGATGAGGAGGAACAAAAGAAACGGGCAGCTAGATGACGGTGGGTGTGATATATAGCATACGGTTCACTCGGATGAACTGTTTTTGATTAGGCAACACAAAAGAAACAGTCAGCCAGATCAAGGTGTGTGTGATATACGGCATGCGGTTCACTCAGGTGAACTGTTTGTGTTGAGACAAGAGAACAAAAATGGTTCAATATAACAAGATGTGCGTGATACGTGGCAAACAGGTCTGTAATCAGAAATGTGTGCGGAGACTGATAATAACACAGACGATTGCTTCTAATAAGACGTATGTGATATGCTCTGTCTACACAACATCTACTGGCCATTGGGCGACAGGCGGTCATCCGGGTACGCAATAAGAATGCGAAGAGGCATCCTATATTAGCAAGGACTAGCTGTTCCACCAATAGCTCATCTAAGAGAACTCTCAAGTTAACTGTGCTCAGGATGGAGAAGTCATCAGTTGGGTGACTACATGGGAAGTTGTCTTGATGTTAAATAAACTGATGGGATGGGTCATATAGGTCAAATTAAATGACCTCTATGATCCATCCCATCAGTTAAATTAAACTCGAGGTCCTTGTTTTTTAACACATGTTAAAGAAGGTCTACCGCATTACTTTTCGACAATGTGCGATATGTGGCTTACAGTTGATCCATCCGACCTGTTTGTGATGGAATAAGATGTGTGTGTTGTGGGAAAATGCTTGCTAGTATACAACCGTTTGCGATTGATGAATTCATCACCGACGAGTTCCCTCGTGTGGTCCGTGTTCATCTGATCATCATCTAGTTCTTGTGCTAGCTTGATGTTCCTTATATGCTAAGTTTCCATTAATTGATGGTGTTTTATGAACACACAACCGTCTCCCGCCATTTCCTCACCTATTTCCCGCCACCCAGCGATATTGCGCATAAACCTAGGTGGCGCACGACACACGGAGGCAACAAGCGAAGCCTGTAGCACATCCACCTTTTCCAAGCATGCATGCCAACCCACCAAAGAGCCGCCTCTGCCATCAACCTCGTCGACGAGGAAAACGAGCAGGTGCCACGGCCCGTCAAGGTCGAGGCACCCCCCGACAACGCGATGGATGACGTCGTGATGCGCGTCACCGCCATGGTTGAGCAGACCTTTCGCGCATGGCGCTTCAGCGCCCTGGATCAAGATAGGCATGTCAGCGCAGAGAGGCTGCAGCGCGCCGCACAACATGATTGATGGTGCGCCGCAGAGCAAGCTAGGCGTGTCCGCGCCGATAGGCTGTGGCTCGCCGCACGGCGAGACCGTTGGAGCGCCGCAGAGCGAGAGTCGCAGTGTGCCGCACAGCAATAGCGGATCCTTCAGCGCTTTCCTGCTGTCGACGAGGCATCGTAGCTGGCTACACGTCCCGTCAGTACCCCCATTCCTCGCCAGGAGTGGGCAGAGGCCCTCTGCACCGTATTTGCACCACAGGTTGACCGCGCCGTACTTGCACCGGACGCCCACCACACCGTTCGCTTGGGTCGCACCGTTCGCCTTGTCCACGGACCGCTCGATGCTAACGCGCTCATCGGTAGGCTCAACCGCCTCCTTGGCCCAGGTGTCCACCTGGGCGCGGTAGAGGAACATGGCCGTCGCATCCTCGAGCTAGTGATCTCCGATGAAATAGCCAACTTGGAGGTCGAGATCGCGGTCCATATGTACCGCGAGCATGTCGACCGCTTGGACTAACGCCTGCACGAGTTCAGAGAAAGCCAAGAGCTACCGTAGGCAAGGGTTGCTGGTCATGGTCTCATGGACATGTTTTATTTTGTTGAGTCATTTTGACGTGGATAGCTATGTATTCACAGCAATCATAGTATTGCTCTGTTTCAATGTGTGTACTCTGTTTTCCGTTCTTATATGTTCTATTTCAATGTGTGTATATACGCTTTCCATTCTGTATATGTGGATGACAACAGCTAGATTCAAATTAGTATACAAAAACAGATAGAACATGGAATTCATAATATATATATATATATATATATATTATTCATTAGTTCATCACTGAATATATATAATATCATCATATATATGTGATGATACTTAACTACTAGGTACAATGTATAAAATTGGAAATAAACAATACTAAAACTAATAATACCTTCTGGGGCCAGTATTCCGGCAGCCCCTCGCCAGCAGCTCCTTGGTGTGCGGCGTCTTCCCAGTGCGGAGGCAGTACTCCGCCTCCTCTGTCTCGCAGCGCTGACGTACCGATCTGCATCTTGCTGGCGGACTACCACGAACGGTCTTGCCATTTTGTTGGGCGCCCACCGGAGCTCCTCATCGGTGGCACGCTGGAGCTTATCGGCCCACCTCCATGCAACAACGAGGCGCCCAGCTCCTTTGAACTTCCTCGCGAGGCACCCGTCTTCGTACACCTCCTCCGCACGATGACACGCTCGCCCCCAAAGCTCCGCCACCTCCTTTTTCCAGGCGGCATCACGGGCTTCACAGGCCGCCTGGTACCTGTCTTACTCCGCCGCCATCTCCTTCTTGAACGCCACTCGCTTGGCTTTATCAGTCAGCGGCAATGACTTCCACAGACAAAGATTGTACCGCCACCCAAACCAATCCAAAGTTGGGGCCTCCAGCGCAACCTCGTCCGGCGGTGCGTAGGGGTCCTCATCGCTGCTATTCGAGTGAGCGTCCTCGGGGGGCGGCAACTCCTCGCCGGTGCATGGGCAAACCGACAACGCCATGGTAGAGATTTGAGAGAGAGAGGGCGAGTGAGGGGAGGATGTAGATGAGAATGCAGGCGTGATGACGTGAGCAAGGTAGTATTTCTTGGCGGCCAGAACATAGATCGACGGGAACAGTACACACGTCGGTCGTTGGAATTTACTATACACATGATCCCCGCAGCTAAATCCATGTGTGAACTTGATAGCTGATGGTATACAATACAGAACCGTGTCTGATTAATGGCCCCCGCCACTCACCTAGCCAACCTCGATCCGTGAAATAGAGTGCCAATCGTGTGGGGGCCGGTTGCCTTTCTAGATATTTACATTATCTTTTTTGAACACCAAATATTTACATCGTCTGATGATTTTTTAACTCGCACACAGGTACATAAAAATATGATTTTTGTTAAACCATTAAGGTTAGCCGTGGCATGCAGATGTAGTTCAAATTTGAATTACGGTCCTTAAATGGCTAGAAAATCACTTAAATGTCTTTAAAAGGTCAAATGGCCCCTAGAATTTTCCAAATTTTGTTGTAGTAGTGCATGTTAAACGTAGAAAAAATTTCAAGGGTGTAAGAGGAAGCTATCTCCCATTCATCATCAAACATGCATTGTTCCCTCTCGGAACCACGAGCCTTCTAGTGAGTTGCTCCGGTTTGCGAGGGGTGTGTCTCCAAACTTTTGTCAAATAGGCCAATTTTTTACCACACCATCTTGGTGTCATGACATTACATCAAGCAAGGTTTCATGTTTTTCTGATCATTTTTTAATTTTTTGGAATTTAAATGCCATGGCACTCCATGCATGAGTCGATGCCATGAGACCAATATGTTTGAAAATTCCTTCTAATTTACTACACATTGAATTAACTTGCACACAAGTACATAAGTATGATTTTTCAAACCGTTATGGTTATCCGTTGCATGTAGATGTTGTTCAAATTTGAATTACGGTCAATAAATGGCTACAAATCACTTAAATGTCTTTAAAAGGTCAAATAACCCCTGAAATTTTCCAAAATTTCACATGACACTTGTATTAGTGCACGTTAAATGTAGAAAAAATCTGAAGGCCGTAAGGGGAAGCTATCTCACGTTCGTCATCAAACATGCATTGTTCTCTCTTGGAAACACAAGCCTTCTAGTGAGTTACTTTGGTCTGTGAGGGGTGTGTGTCCACACTTTCATCGAACATGCCAAATTTTTTACCACATCATCTTGGTGGCATGACATTACATCACGCAAGGTTTCATGTGTTTCTGTTTTTTTTAATTTTTTGGAATTTAAATGCTATGGCACTCCATGCTTGATTGTGTCATAGCCGTTAGACCAATATGTTTGAAAATTCCTTCCAATTTACTGTACATGGAATTAAATTACACACAAGTACACAAAATATGACTTTTTAAACCGTTATGGTTAGTTGTTGCATCTACAAGTAGTTCGAATTTGAATTATGGGCATTAAATGACTAGAAAATCACTTAAATGTCTTAAAGGTCAAATGGCCCTAGAAATATTCCAAAATTTGACATGACAGTTGTATTGGTACTACAAATTTTCTCGTACATTTAAAACACCATCCGTTACCACTTTAGTCAAAATTCGTCTTTCATAGCTAATAAAAAATATCCACAAAATCACACACAATTTGTTTGTAGGAACCGTTTGTGATGAAAATTTCTGGGTCTATTTAAGTATTCCTCCTTAAGCTTCGCCAGCTCGTCTCCTCCAGTGCCGGCAACCCCCGAATCCATGAATCCTGATCCCCATTCCCGCACCACCTTCTTGCAAAGTTGACGCCATGGAAACGCTTCATGAAGGCCCATACGATGGCCGCATCCTCCCCGAGCGCCGCCGCCTGTGCCAAGAGTGCGGCCGCCTGCGCCGAGAGTGTCGCCGCATATGCGAGAGGGCATCTGCGGCAGCTGACAGGGAAGCTGCAGCAGCCGAGACGGCTACAGCAGCTGCTGCGATGGCAGTTGCAAACGCCAAGAGCACTCGAGCTGTCGTCCGTGCCGCCGATGTCGCCCTGGCTCAGGTCGAGGCCATCCACGCCAAGATCGAGGACGCACACAACAAGATATTCCAGGCCACCTCGGAATCCAACATGCAACCCACGTAGGAAAAGGTGGCGGTGGCCATGGAGCACCTGCTTCTTCATGAGATCGCCGAGCTGGAGCTTGAGATGCAGGAGGCAGCGGAGATCGAGGAGCGCCGGGAGGAGGAGTTGCACGTGGCCGAGGTCGAGGTAGAGAAGAGTCTGTTCGTCGAGGAATTGGTGGTGGAGTACCAATGCGAGCTCTGGCGTGGCCACTACTACAAGTACTACAACCTTGAGGACGGCGCCGAGGACGAGGACGAGGACGCGGTCGACTTCAGCAGGGGGGCGCGAAGTCCACCAACAGTGGCATCTCACCAGGACAAGTCATCGACGTCTCATCTCACACCGGCGATGCATAGGTCGGCGCGGTGGTGGATTTGTTAAAATTATGCGTACTTAGGCTTTGTTTTTAATGTTGGTCTTTTGTTAGAACAATGTTTAGGTCAACTGGCTCTGTTTAATTACTAAAATTGATGGATTCAGTAAGTGTGGTCTGTGTGATGTACGCTCTTTTGTGTGCCTAAATTAGCAAGCGATGTTAAATTATGCAATGACGTACCCAGGGAAATTTCCACCAAAATTTGAATTATCAAACTCATCCCATGTGCGTAAAGCAGAAGAATCGTCTGCGTTGCACACAATCGTTCAAAGTGAATGGTGTCCGACGGCACCGCACGCAAAGTTTCCCTGCACATTTCCAAATTTTTGGCCTATAACCAAAATATCTACCCCCGCCCCCTCCCCCTTCCCCGCCCCATTTTCTCGCCGACCACAAGTCACATTTCCCAAGTTTCCTCCTTCCTTCCTTCCTAAGCTATAGTTTCTTGTTCGCTTGCTTACTCACTCTTTTCGTCTCGCATCCTACCGCCGGGGTCGCCATGGTCTTCTTCAGTGACCTCTCCAGTGGTTCCTCCTCCTATGATGACTCCTTCACCACCCAGGTATGCCTCTCTTCTCTCTCTCGGGCTATGACTTAGAATGAAGGATTTTAACCGGACAGTCGATTTGGGTCATTTCTTCCTCTTGTAGCTCCCTAGGACCATCAGTTGCAACGAATGGAGCAGTGTGGCTGAAGATCCGTCCGTGCGCTGTCACTATCAATCTCCATGCATGAAGCTGGTTGCGTTTGAATCTGTGGATAGTGGGAGGAAGTTTCTGGCATGTGCAGAAAAGGTTAGACCCTCTTTTGTTGTTACAAATCATTTGTTAGATGTGATTCAGACACTTTCACGGTCCCAACCCATTCATACCACACCTTCAACCAAACGCATCCTAAGATAGTGTCACAGTTTGTACCTAGTATCTAAAAATGTTGCCATCTCATCAGCGGTGCCATTAGAAAATTATTTGGCACTGCTTCAGCAGTTTGTGCAACCAACTTTGGTCCACACATCCGAGCAGCCAAGCAGTAAGATACTAATTCTTTATGGCACGAAGGAACTGGGCATCGGAGCAACTAGGTGCTCCGGAGTCCGGGTCCTTGATTTTTTTTCCGCTGCATTGGCTCACCACTGCAGGGCACCGATGTGAGATGTAGCAACAGTTGTCTTTACACCGGTTTTGGCATACATGGTGGACGACATTAGTGCTATTAGTTCCGTGTTACTAAATTTGTGCATGTACACACCTGTTAGTATTAATTTGTTGTCATCCAAACACTATTGCTATGTTGTTGCAGTTATATTTACCTTCCTCATAAAATGTTCAATTTGTTATTAGTAGTACATGAGGAAGAACTTGTAGCGTTGTTGTAGTTAATTATAGCTTCTGATGTTTCAGAATTTGGTTATTGTCTCAGTAGCAATTAATTCATTTGCACATTGATATTTTTGAGAAGATATGTCATAATTAACATGTTTCTTCAGTTTTTCAAAATAATTATTGGTGATTTTCTATGTTTCTATAAACCCATTTCCCCTACAATTGTTATTGATCTAGTTTTAAATATTATAGGATGAACGGAAGTGTTCTTACTTGAAGTGGGTTGATCAAGAGTGGCCACAGTCTTTGAAGGTGTGCCTAGCAAAGCTCTGGAGCATGTATGAGGAAGAGAACAGAGGTAGGCTTAGAGAAAGTGTTGTCAATGTTGAAGAATATTTGAAGTTGCGGAATAAAAAGAGGAAGGTGGAGAATCAGCTCAGATTTTTTAAATCAGACTTTGCTAAGATGGTGTTGGCGAAGGAGGAGGCACTTTCCCAGTTGGATAGTGCAAAACAGGTTCTTACTGAACTCAAAGCAGAGATGAATAAGACGTGCCTGGATGATCTCAATTAGGGAAATGTATATATTGTTCTACTATTGTTCTTATGAAGTTGAACTAGCTATATGTTGTACTGTGCTGTTTTCAGGTAGCTATCATACTCTGATGTTAAAATATATTTATGTGCCTGATATGAAATTGGCAAACAACTGTTCGTTATGAAATGTGAATTTGCGTAATACTGGAATTATTAATTGTAAACTAATAAACCTGCTAAATTGTTCATGGAACTTTGCAAACGGTTCTAGCAGTAAAAGCACTTGTGATGGATAGCCCAATGCCACACGGTTTTCTTCATCAAATCATGTATGATGTAGTTGATAAAAGCAACCGGTTAACCAAGGCAGAGCATGTGTGACAGTTACACCTTTCACATAGGAGCCTATACATAAAACTATGTGGGATGTACATACGAATGGAAATGTTTTCCCTGGTTAACTGTGTGGGATGTGCATAAGAACGGAAACATATTCCTTGGATTGACTGTGTGTGATTTACATACGAACGGAAATATTTTTCTGGGATTCACCGTGTGGGATGTACATACGAACGGAAACGATTGGGTTTCGGTGCCTCGCCCGATCGCACACGAGCTCATTTTGCCCCAGCCAGTGTGCCAGGATGGCCTATCCCCTACGGTTTTTGGGTCGTGTGGGAAGGACCCCCTATCGCCCACACTCACTTGGTGACGGTTCCAAATGTCGTCGCGGAAAGGGGTTAAAACCCGTTTGTATAGCACCGACGCGTACCAGTGGCAATTTTTATTTTTATTTGAGTCTCCATCTTCTCTTATAAAGCACCAACTAAGGGGCACTACGGTTGTACTTGAGCATTGGGTGTAGCTAATATGCGAGTGTGTTTCGTGAATGGATCAATGATTGAGCATAATGGGCTAGGGATAACTTGCTTTAGTGTTGATATTTTGAAAGACATGGTTGCTTGTTGATATGCTTGAGTATTGAAATCTTCATGTCAAAACTAGACTATTGCTTTGAATCATATAAAATTCCAAATATCCATGCTACAAAAGAAAAGAATATGTGATGAACATGTTAGCCAGCATTCCAGATAAAAAATTCTGTTTTTACCATTTACCTACTCGAGGACGAGCAGGAATTAAGCTTGGGCATATTGGTACGTCTCAAACGTATCTATATTTTTTATTGTTCCATGTTGTTATATTATCATTCTTGGATTCTTTACAACCATTTTATAGCAACTTTATATCATTTTTTGGGACTAACCTATTGACATAGTGCCCAGTGTAGCTGCTATTTTTGCTTGTTTTTTACTTCGCAGAAAATCAATACCAAACGGAGTCCAAATGCAGTGAAACTTTTTGGATATTTTTTTGGACCAGAATACACACGATGGGCTAAGGAAGTACCAGAGGGGGGCTACAAGGGGAGCACAACACACCTGAGTGTGCCTGGGGGCCTTGGCGCGCCCTGGTGGGTTGTGCCCACCTCGGCCGCCTCCCGCACCACCTCTTTGCTCTATAAATACCCCGAAAATCCAAAAAGCCTAGGGGAGTCAACGAAACACAATTCCAACCGTCGCGAGTTCCAGAAACCACAGATCCAATCTAGACACCATCACGGAGGGGTTCATCATCCTCATTGCTGCCTCTTAGATGATGTGTTAATAGTTCACTGTAGACCTACGGGTCCGTAGGCAGTAGCTAGATGGCTTCCTCTCTCTCTTTTGATTCGCAATACAATGGTCTCTTGGAGATCTATTTGATGTAACTCTTTTTGCGGTGTGTTTGTTGGGATCCGATGAACTTTGAGTTTATGATCAGATCTATTTTATCCATGAAAGCTATTTGAGTTTTGATCTCTTAAATGCATGATTGCTTATAGCCTCGTATTTCCTCTTCGAATCTTTGGTTTAATTAGGACAACGAGATCGAGTTTTCTTGCCATGGGAAGAGGTGCTTTGTGATGGGTTTGATCTTACAGTGCTCAATCCCAGTGACAGAAGGGGACATGACACGTATGTATCGTTGCTATTAGGGATAACAAGATGGGGTCAATTCCTACATGTATAGATCTTGTCTACATCATGTCATCGTTCTTAGTGCATTACTCTGTTTTTCCATGAACTTAATACGCTCGATGCATGCTGGATAGCGGTCGATGTGTGGAGTAATAGTAGTAGATGCAGGTAGGAGTTGGTCTACTAATCTTGGATGTGATGCCTATATAATGATCATTACCTAGATATCGTCATAATTATTTGAAGTACTATCAATTGCCCAACATAATTTGTTTACCCACTGTATGCTACTTTTCTCGAGAGAAGCCACTAGTGAAATCTACAATCCCGGGGTATCTTCTCTATCATATTTGCCTTCGAGCATCTTTTTATTTGCTTTTATTTTCAGATCTATTAATCCAAAAACCCAAAATTACCTTGATGTAATTTTTTATTATTTATTTTATTTCGCGTTTCCGCGAGATCTATTTATTCAATCTGCCACGAATTTATCCATCTTTTTACCCGGGAGGATTGACAACCCCTGTTACACGCCGGGTTGCAAGTATTTGTTCTTTGTGTGCAGGTACCGTTTACATAGTGTTGCTTGGTTCTCCTACCGGTTCGATAACCTTGGTCTCATCACCGAGGGAAATACCTACCGTAGTTGTGCTGCATCATCCCTTCCTCTTTGGGGAAATACCGACGTAGTTCAAGCCGCATCAACATACTAGTTGAGATACTTCATAGGGGGCAAACAATGTTACATTACTTGCTCCATTATATAGATGATACATCAGTTGATTCAAATGTAGCTAGGCCAAGGATGTTATAGAGGCGTGCATGTATGCATGCTACCAACTCAACAGTTCAATTGCTTGTTTGCTTGAGGCTTAGTTAAATTGCTCTTTTCAATTGCTTTATTTTTCCTCAGTTAATGAGATGCCCAAATAATGATGTCTGATGTAGGGTTATAACTATTAGTTGACATAATTAAATGCCTTACCGTCTCATTACTCTGGCAAAATGTGTCTGAAGCTTTTGAATTCTATTAACCAACTATTAATGCATGAGGCTTACAATTTAGTTTATACGAGGCTAATGATTGCATAGTTTTACTTGTTGTAGTAGGTTTGTGTGAATATATCTGCAGTTCATTATGCTCCCTAAGACTCTTTTGGAACATGGCACACAATGTTCTAGCTAGTTAATACGAGCTATAGAATGGCTAACTGCTTTGCTTACTTGTACACAAGATATATATAAATTTGTTATATGTCTGTGTTTTGGATTTGGTCCCGACATCATGCTCCATTGGTGAGCTACGAGCATATCTCTGTACGCGGGCTGTACAGACTACCATTTTTATAATTTTTTAAATATCACCGCCTTATGCTTCATGATGTGTACATTATTGTTAGTCCGATTTTGCCTTGTAGAAGATAGTCTGTCTTGCTCGCTTAACTCTTGTAACTATATTTTTGACCTAGTCATGTGTACTTACAGAAATATTTCAGGATCAAGTGACATCAACACAACGATCTCATACCACGGCGGCATGGCCGTTACTGATACGTCTCCAACGTATCTACTTTTCCAAACACTTTTGCCCTTGTTTTGGACTCTAACTTGCATGATTTGAATGGAACTAACCTGGACTGACGCTGTTTTCAGCAGAATTACCATGGTGTTATTTATGTGCAGGAGCAAACATTCTCGGAATGACCTGAAACTTCATGGTGCCACTTTTCAGAAAATAAGAAAAATACCTGCCAAAGATGAAGGCCAGGGGCCCACCACCTTGCCACAAGAGTGGGGGCGCGCCCCCTACCTCGTGGGCCCCCTGTTGCCTCTCCAACTCCACCTCCATATATTAAGTTTCAATGAGAAAAAAATCAGAGAGAAGAAATCATCGCATTTTAGGATACGGAGCCGCCGCCAAGCCCTAAAACCTCTCGGGAGGGCTGATCTCGAGTCCGTTCGGGGCTCCGGAGAGGGGAATTTGTCGCCATCGTCATCATCAACCATCCTCCATCACCAATTTCATGATGCTCACCGCCGTGCGTGAGTAATTCCATCGTAGGCTTGCTGGACGGTGATGGGTTGGACGGGATCTATCATGTAATCGAGTTAGACTTGTTAGGGTTTGATCCCTAGTGTCCACTATGTTCTGAGATTGATGTTGTTATGACGTTGCTATGCTTAATGCTTGTCACTAGGGCCCGAGTGCCATGATTTCAGATCTGAACCTATTATGTTTTCATCAATATATGAGTGTTCTTGATCCTATCTTGCAAGTCTATAGCCACCTATTATGTGTTATGATCCGTTAACCCCGAAGTGACAATAATCGGGATACTTACCGGTGATGACCGTAGTTTGAGGAGTTCATGTATTCACTATGTGTTAATGCTTTGTTCCGGTTCTCTATTAAAAGGAGGCCCTAATATCCCTTAGTTTCCGTAAGGACCCCGCTGCCACGGGAGGGTAGGAAAAAAGATGTCATGCAAGTTCTTTTCCATAAGCATGTATGACTATGTTCGGAATACATGCCTACATTATATCAATGGACTGGAGCTAGTTCTGTGTCACCCTAGGTTATGACTGTTTCATGATGAACCGCATCCGACATAACTCTCCATCACTGATCCATTGCCTACGAGCTTTCCATATATTGTTCTTTGCTTATTTACTTTCCCGTTACTATTCACTACAAAAAAAGACACATCCGTGACATTTTGGGCCAAACAATTTTTTTCTGTCATACATATGACACTTCTATGGCGATAATTGTGACAAAACCCGGTATCATCATAGATGTGGTGGGATCCTACTTCTATGACAAAAAATCATGACAGAAAATGGGCTTTTCGTCCTGGCCGGGCCGGAGACGCAGCTACATGACATTCTTTGGGCCGTCCATGACGGAAAAAACTATGGTAGAAGCGTTCCTGGTTACGGTGGGAGGTCGGGGGCCGAGCGATGCGCGTTTCTCTCGTACACGTACGCGTGTGTGTGTGAGGCGTTGGCTCTAACTGAACCCGAGCGAGGCGTTGGGCTCTAACTAAACCCGAGCGATTGCACTACAGGCTACGCGTTACTAAACCCGAGCGATCGATCGATGGCTGTTAACTGAACCCGATGAACAGTGAGCGTTGCGGGGGGGGGGGGGGGATGAATAGGGAGTGATGGCGTTACCTCTAGATGAACAGGACCCCGTGGTGTGGTGGAGGGTTGGATAAATAGTAGACGGTGGAGGGGTGCCCGTGGAGGGGTGGATGAACAGGACCCCGTGGTGTGGAGGGATGGATGAACAGTAGACGGTGGAGGGGTGGTTGAACAGGCCCCCGTGGTGTGGAGGGCTGGATGAACAGTGGACGGTGGAGGGGTGGTTGAACAGGACCCCGTGGTGTGGAGGGCTGGATGAACAGTAGACGGTGAAGGGGTGGTTGAACAGTAGCCGGTGGAGTAGCGCGCGGTGGAGGCTGGATGAACAAGAGCCCATGGAGGCTGGATGAACAGGAGCCCGTGGAGGCTGGAGGAGGTCGACGGTGGAGATGAACAGTATCCCGTGGAGTCTCGTTTTGCGGTATGCCACACCCCTCCTGATGAACAGGACCCCCGGTTCGACCGTAGCGCTCCAACACAAGTCCGTTTCCTCCGTTTTGCGGTACGCCACACCCCTCCCGATCAATAGGACCCCGTTTCGACCGTAGGAGGTCCGTTTCCTCCGTTTTGCAGTATGCCAGACCCCTCCCGATGAACAGGATCCCGTTTCGAACGTGGCCGGTCGAACACAAGGCCGTTTCCTCCGTTCGGCGGTACGCCAAGCCTCGTTTCCATCACCTGTTCTGTCCAAGCCCTCCCGATGAACACGACGCGTTCCGTTGCCTCCCGATGAACACGACGCTTTCCGTTGCCTCCCCATGAACACACGCATTCCGTTACCTCCCCATGAACATGACGCATTCCGTTGCCTCCCCAAGAACATGACGACGACGTTGTTTCTCCGTTCCGACCCAGCCATGTACACGAGCCCTGGCCGTACGTATGCGCGAGTAGGCGTTCGAGACCCTGCCCGTATGTACACATACGTGGCCGTATTTTATTTCTTGCACCCTGGCCGCTGTACGTATGTGTAAATGCTACGTGCGCGTCTCTACTACGACACGTGCGCGCATCTACTATGACACGTGCGCGCCTCTACATCGACTAGTATGTACGTACACGTTCGCGACCAGAATGACAACGCTACGTACGCTTCGACCAGGTGGGTCCCAACTATCAGGCACTTCCTTGCCTGCGAAGATGTAGCTGGTCAGTCCCAGCAGTCAGGGGCGAATCGTTTTTTTGCCCGAACGCACTTCCTTGTGTGCGAAGATGTAGCTGGTGGGTCCCAGCAGTCAGGGGGAAATGTTTTTCGTGAAATACAGTGGCCCGTCCGGTGGGTCCCAGCTGTCAGGTGGAGGAATCATTATTTTCAGCATAATAAGGAGGCACTTCCTTGCTGCGGCCGTGGACCCAGCTGTCAGCCTCTCCACCTACAGTCCACGTCCGATGGAAGTCGTTCCTACACCACGTTGACCATGCCGCGCCAAGAGCACCAGTGCGGTGGACGACGGCGAGGCCTAGGAAGGGGACAACACGGAGGCAGGGAAGACTCGGCAATTGTTTCCCACGCGGAGGGGAGTACGACTGTACAAGGGTTTACTGGTTCGTCTGCTATCGCCAGAGAATAATAGCAGGTGTGGTGAGTAGAGGGATGGCTAGGCCAGCGATGGGAGTACGGTCGGGCGGTGAGGCCTGCACGGCAGCACAGCCGGCCGCGAGGAGGAGGGAGCACGCAGTGCCGCCGGCGCTTGTTTGAGCGGCTGGAGCAGGAAGAGCAGAGATTGAAGAAGCACGACGGCCGTTGGATGGACATCCAACAGTCAGTGCTTGTGCGTCAACCTTTTTTCTTTAGGAAAGCCTCAAATCTGTGGAAAACAGCATACAACCCATCTGCCATTATTTCTAATAATTTACAGCCCATTTGCTAATTCTTAAGGTTTTTTTGGAGCCCATATTCTTTTTGTTAGCATTACAGCCCATATTGTGGCAACGGTTAAAAAATTATACGAAATTTTGCATATTTCGGTGCGGTCTGAACTGTTTTTAATCCGGAAATTTCGACTCACATTCAAACTGATTTTAAAAATAAATGTATATCAATATAAAATCCAGAAATTCTCCACGCATAAAAATTAATGTAATTTAAAATATTGAAATGGAAAAAAAGATATTTGAAACTAATTGCCGGTTTGATATGTTTTAAAAATGTACAACCCATTTCTAATTACTGATGGGCCATTTTCTCGGCCAGCCGAATGAAAGCTCTCCTCGTCTTGAAAGATTTGCAGCCCAACAGGCCTGAGAAAGCAACTTACTTGGCAAATCACAAAAAAACTAGGCTGTGGCCGTGGACCCAGCTGTCAGCCTCTCCATGTACAGTACTCTTCCGATGGAAGTCGTTCCTTGACCACGTTGACCACGCTGCGCGGTGAGCACCACGATGGTGGACGATGGCGAGGCCTAGGAAGGGGACGACGCGGGAGTGGAAGCCCGCGCGGAGAGGACTACAAGGGTTCTCCGGTTCGGCTGTGGTGTGAGGCTGCCGTCGCCGCAGGGCCTGGCCAGCGGTGGGAATAGTAGGGGCGGTGAGGCCTCTGCGGCAGCATAGCCGGCCACGGGAGGCAGGAGCATGCGGCACGACCAGCGCTGCTTTGGGCGGCTGGAGCAAGAAGACCAGATGTTGAAGAAGCACTATGGCTGTTGGATGGACATCGTACGGTCACTGGAGCTAGAATCGTTCATATTCACTAAGTTGACAAAGCCCTTCGTCCCCGTCAACATAGTAGGCCCACAAGTCAGCCTCCCAGCAAGGTGGGTCCCAGCTAGCCGGGGGAGTATTCATTTTTTTGTGCGTAATAAGGAGGCACTTCCGGTGGGTCCGAGCTGACAGTGGGGGGAATGTTTTTTTGTGAAATACGGTGGCCCGTCCAGTGGGTCCCAGCAGTCAGGGGGAAATGATTTTGTTCGCAAAATACTGGTGGCCCGTCCGGTGGGTCCCCGCTGTCAATTGGAGGAATAATTATTTTCCGCGTAATAAGGAGGCACTTCCTTGCGGCTGCCGTGGACCCAGCTGTCAGCCTCTCCACGTACAGTACTCTTCCGATGGAAGTCAGTCGTTGACCACGTTGACTGTCGGTGTCAAAACCGGCGGATCTCGGGTAGGGGGTCCCGAACTGTGCGTCTAGGCCGGATGGTAACAGGAGGCAGGGGACACGAAGTTTTACCCAGGTTCGGGCCCTCTTGATGGAGGTAAAACCCTACGTCCTGCTTGATTAATATTGATGATATGGGTAGTACAAGAGTAGATCTACCATGAGATCAGAGAGGCTAAACCCTAGAAGCTAGCCTATGGTATGATTCTTGTTGTCCTACGGACTAAAACCCTTTGGTTTATATAGACACCGGAGAGGGTTAGGGTTACACAAGGTCGGTTACAAAGGAGGAGATGTCCATATACGTATTGCATAGCTTGCCTTCCACGCCAAGTAGAGTCCCATCCGGACATGAGACGAAGTCTTCAATCTTGTATCTTCATAGTCTAACAGTCCGGCCAATGGAGATAGTCCGGCTGTCCGGAGACCCCCTAATCCAGGACTCCCTCAGTAGCCCCTGAACCAGGCTTCAATCACGATGAGTCCGGTGCGCAGTGTTGTCTTCGGCATTGCAAGGAGGGTTCCTTCTCCGAATACATCACAGAAGAATTTGAATATGAGGATAGTGTCTGACCCTGCAAAATAAGTTCCACATTCCACCGTAGAGAGAATAATATTTTCGCAGATCTAATTTGTTGGCTTGTTTTGCCAGCATGACGTTATGTCATGGCCCGGTGATTATTCGAACCGTTTCTTTTAACCAGCCCTGCATATAATGCGAGGCAGTTTTTCGACACGTCTTGTCAAAGCAGAGATCGTGCCCCCTTATTATGGGATTCTCATCAATACGGGCGTGGGTAACCCAATCATGCCATGAATTGCGGCGCTTGGGGGATAAGCGAGTTTTACCAGGCAAGTGGGGACGCTTAGTTTCGTCTGCTCATATAAAGGGATAAGGATTCACTTTTCTATCCACGCCTTCTTCGTCCTTTGCTCATCCGTTTTCGCACACTCGAGCTCTAGCGCTCAAGGCCACACTTCCACCTCAACCTTCTCCAACCATGTCCGGAGCGAGAGGCAAGTGGATTATCTCTTCCGTCACGGAGGGAGACATCGAGAAACTGAGGAGAGCCGGATACCTGCCCGACGACATCGCGCACCGGCTCCCAGATGAGGGGCAACTCATCCCCACCCCCAGGCCCCATGAGAGGGTAGTATTCCTCACCCATTTCCTCCGTGGATTGGGATTCCCTCTCCATCCCTTCATCCGGGGGCTCATGTTTTATTACGGCCTGGATTTCCACGATCTGGCCCTGAACTTCATCCTCAACATCTCGGCGTTTATCGTCATGTGCGAGGCCTTCCTCCGCATCAGGCCCCACTTCGGCTTATGGCTGAAGACCTTCAACATCAAGCCAAAGGTGGTGGGCAGCCGCCAGGTGGAGTGCGAAGGCACCATGGTGGGCAAGATGCCCAACGTAATATGGCTCGAGGGCTCCTTTGTGGAAACCATTAAGGGGTGGCAATCGGGGTGGTTCTATATCACCGAGCCGCGCGACCCTCCATGGGCAGCGGCCCCCGAGTTCTGATCTGGCATCCCCACGTGGCTCACCTCCTGGAAAGAGAAGGGCCTGTCCTGGGGTAATTCGAAAGAGCTGACCGGACTCCAAACATGTATTCAAAACATGCTGGACAAGAAGCTCAAGCTTGTCAACATAGTCCAAGTTATGCTCATCCGCCGGATACTCCCGTGCCAACAACGGGAGTTCAACTTGTGGGAATTCAATCCAGCGCAGCACCGAACTCTGAACAGGCTCTTCGACACGACTCATGAAGACGCCTGGAGGGTGCTGTTCAAAAGCGCCAAGGTCCCCCCCTATTACTAAGGATCGCGGATTCAGCGTGAAGCGCCAAGCCAGTGCGGTAAGCTGCTTTACCTTTCACAGGATACTTATTTTTTATATAGATGGACTCTATGCGGGATCTAAACTCCCGTACCTTTGATAGGACTGGCAGAAGATGGCCGGACAGATCGACTGTCCGGCTCCTTTGCCCGAAGGCCCCGCAGACGCTCTTCTGGTGAAGATGCTGACCCCGGCCCCTTATAAGGTGCCGGAGAAGACCAAGAAGGCCAAGGGAACCCGAAAGAGTTCCCGACGCTAGGCGTCGTCGCACTCACTGTCCGATGACTCTGCGGCGCACTCTTCCCCTGAAAACGAGGAAGAAGAAGAAGAAGATGCTCCTCCACCGACTAGGGGAGACAAGAAAAGGAAGGTCGCCCCTACTGGGGAGGCCGGGGGGTCCAAGAAGGGAAGGACTCTTCTTCCGGACAGTTCCACCACCGCCGACGAAGGCGAAGACGAGTGGTTGCCTAGGGTCAAGCCCCCGGGGAGATCATAAGTATTCGGATACCAGAGTAACTCATAGGATTCCTTTGTCGCACTGCTTTGCCTAATCGCCGAACATGATTATGCAGGCCGCCACGAGCCAATATCGAGGTATCATCGGATGGCTCCCTGGGCTCATCGGACATGGATAGCGATCCGGTCCCGACCGCCACCTCCCCTCATCCTACCGACAACGCCGAGGTGTTGTCTCAAGAGGCACCGGATCGAGGGGAGATAGTCCCGGAGGTGCCCCGAGGCGACCTTCCAGACTCCGGGAGCCGAGGGGACGGGCCCCCCGAGAGCTCTGAGTTCGGCCCTTAGCCGAACACCGTGCCGGACCCTCCAGTGGTTCCAGGCTCGGGCAGGCAGCCTCCTTTTAAGAGGGGCAAGACGCCTGTGCCAGTGACCTCTGTCCATCCAGAGGCACCAGACAATCTGCTGGAAGCGCTTCGCAGCGCTTCCATCGACGAGGAGCACCACACTATCATGAGTGCGGTGATCCAGAAAGTTCAGTCCGCCAAGAGCGGATTGATTGAAGCCTGTGCCAGCCTTCTAACAGGCTTCGAGGTAAGTGTTTTAAAATGTAGTAGAAATATTACCGCATAGACAGTAGCCCCTGATGCTTTGTTCGGTGTTCACAAAGAAAAGCCGAACAGAGGATCAAATAATATCGCAGGAGTCTAATATAAGTATGTCAATATGCACATGCACGCTTCACTGCTGGCGTCCACCGCACTCACTGCGGAGGTCGCCGTACTGAAGCAGGCCCTCGAGGGGTCCTGGAAATAGCTCAGCCTTGCTAAGAGGCAGCTCGAGGAGAACAAGGCTAAGTAATACCCCGTCTATAGATATGTATATGTAAAAAAGGATGCGATTGCCAAATGACAGGATCATTGTATGTTTGTCAGGGGCCATGACTGAGGTGGCGACCCTAAAGCAAGCGCTAACCCAGGCCAAAGATAAAGCGGCCCAGGAGCGCAATGAGCGAGAGAAGCACGAGGATCGGGTGGGCGAGGTGCAGCAAGAGCTCCAGGCTCTCGTGATGAAGCACGAGGCGTTGGAGCTTGACTCCAAGACGCGGGAGTCTGAGCTTGCCGCGGCCCTCGAGAGCACAAAAAGTGCCAAGGCCGAAGCCCAAAAGGCCCTCCAAAAGATCGACGCGATGAAGAAGATAGCGGCGGGTAAGGCTTTCTATATGCAAAGTAAGCATGTAAAAGTAAATTACCGATTACTTACCCGGATCCGGAGCTCTTCAGGAGCATTCGCAGATTTGCCCCGCAGTGTGTCCGATGCCGCACAATTTTACCAGGTCGAGGATGGAAGCTCGACGGAGAAGCTGTTCTGCTCTCAGTATGCTGAGGCCGAACATCCGGTGCCGATGAGCAACCAGCTGAAGCAGATGGTCGAGCTACATAAGGCGACTGATCAGGCCATGAAGGGCTTTATAGTCCGGCTGTGGCCTGGCAACGCCCTTCCGAACAGCTTCTTCGGCCTGGTGAGGCGGGTTGTGGATGCCTGCCCACGGCTGGAGGTCGTCAAGCGATCCGTCTGCATTGAAGGTGCACACCGGGCTTTCACCCATGTGAAATTGCAGTGGGTCAGGCTAGACGCCGTGAAGCTGATCAAGGAGGGGCCGCCGGAGGGCAAGGAGCACCGCCACCGCGAGATGTACTACGAGGGTGTTCTGCCGGGTGCTCGTCTCATCGCGGATGAGTGCCAAAAAGATGTAATATTTGAATGAGACTTGCTCGTGTGATCGTGTATGATGAAAACTTGTTTCATATGCGCTATGCAACGCTTGTTTGAATTTAAAATATTACCTTCTGTTTGGCCGTTTATCCAATCTGAGAGATGGCTAGTCCTCGGCTTCTGCCCCCATGCCACTAGTGCTGGGGTGTTCGGGATAAACCTGAGCACTCTTGTTCCCATATTTGGGTCCTTCGAGGGAGGTGCTCAGCACAACGAACAAGGCAACTGGACTAATAATGCTTTATCACTCTCACTTAGCCATAGAATTCTATAATTTTAAATTTCGGCGAAGCCCCTGGTATTCGGAAGGCCGAATTCGGAGCGCGATACACGCCTGTAAGCCGGACAGGGCCAGCCCCTCGCCCTCGGCGGCATAAGTCTTTAGGGACTCGAAAAACCTCGCCGAACAGCGACCAGTCTCTCGCCTTATCATGATAGTCAGTTTTAGCTTTCTCTACTGAGGTGCTCAGCCTGGCAGAACCGGGGCACAATCGCAGTAGTTCTCCTAGCGCTACCTTAGCCGATAGAGCAGAACGTAAGGTACCAAAACATAGGAGCCGGGCAAACCCAACATTTGACCAAAGACATGATTCGGAGCTGATGCATATAATGCTATAAGTTCGGGGTGCCGCACTTGTGAAAGTGTTCGGACTTTTCACACCGCATTGTGGGGTCGTAAGCCCCTGGTGTATTGGTCGTACCAGAGTGTACGGTTGCAAGGCGTCATTAATGAACACACATATATATATAACAAGAGTGCAATAATAGTCGTAATGTCTTGCATTGTTTACTAAAAAATTGCATTAAGGCAAAGTGATACAGATAGTGCGATAAGCAAAGATTAGGACTATGTCCCTTCCAAGGGCAAGCTGAGGAATGATATTGAATTGAATATTTCACTCGTTACTGTAATCAACCTGGGAATTCCGTGGTATAACGTAGTTGTCTGCCTCCTTGGTTGCTGCATTATGTGTTCGGCAACAGTGTTGCCGGATAGTGTTTCCAAAGATTAAGGTCCTGAAAGAAAAAGAAAAATAACCAAACAGGAAGCCCCTAGTGCGGTTTAGGCCGCGTTTTGGGGCGTGCCGCAGTTGTGCCCCCCTCCCCACCTGTGCCCATGGTATTTTTAATGTGTAATTATGTACGCGCGGTACGAATATCGCCGTTGGGTTGGGATTGGGGTGGCCGCCGCATTGCTACGCGAGCTCAGATCGCGCCAGGCGGTCCATTTGTCGATTGCCCCGAGCACGCTTGAAGGTGTCCGGGCTTTGAAGCGCCGAACTGGTTGATTGCCTTGAGAGGCTGCTTTGCGCTTCTGCTGCGAGGGCTGCGGTGTGCTCCTCAGTTCAGAGAGAGCACTCTGTGTTTCCATTGACTATAATAACTCCGCGAGGTCCTGGCATCTTGAGCTTGAGGTATGCATAATGCGTTACCGCATTGAATCTAGCAAATGCGGTTCGCCCGAGCAGCGCGTGATAACCACTGCGGAACAAGACTATATCGAAGATTAACACTTTGCTTCGGAAGTTATCCAGGGATCTGAAGACCACTTCCAATGTAATTGAGCCTGCGCAATGGACTCCTACACCTGGAATGACGCCCTTAAAGGTCATTTTTGTGGGTTTGATCCTTGAGGGGTCTATACCCATTTTGCGCACTGTGTCCTGATAAAGCAGGTTTAGGCTGCTGCTGCCGTCCATAAGGACTCTAGTGAGGTGAAATCCATCGATGATTGGGTCTAGGACCAGTGCGGCGAATCCGCCATGATGGATACTAGTGGGGTGGTCCCTGCGATCGAAGGTGATCGGGCAGGAGGACCAAGGGTTGAACTTTGGGGCGACTGGCTCCAACGCATATACGTCCCTGAGTGCACACTTCCACTCCCTCTTGGGGATGTGGGTTGCGTATATCATGTTCACCATCCGCACTTGCGGGGGAAACCTTTTCTTTCCTCCAGTGTGCGGGTGCCGGGGCTCCTCCTCGTCATCACTATGCGGCCCCTTGTCCTTGTTTTTCGGCAATTAACTTTCTGGCCTGCTTGAACACCCAACAATCCCTGTTGGTGTGATTGGCTGGCTTGTTTGGGGTGCCATGTATTTGACACGAGCGATCGAGTATACGGTCCAAGATGGACGGGCCCGGCGTACTTTGTTTGAATGGCTTTTTCCGCTGACCGGGTTTAGAGCCTTTGAATCCGGCATTGACTGCCGTATCCTCAGTATTTTCACTATTAATGCGGCGCTTATGCTTGTTGCGACGTGACCTGCTATTGCCGTCCTTGGTATCCGAGGTACCATGGTTCTTTGATATGTTATTACTGCAAGCCAGCCAGCTGTTTTCTCCTGCACAAAAGCGGGTCATGAGCGTCGTGAGAGATGCCATAGATTTCGGCTTTTCCTGACCAAGGTGCCGGGCTAGCCACTCGTCTCAGATGTTGTGCTTGAAAGCCACAAAGGCCTCCGCATCCGGACAGTCAACGATTTGATTTTTCTTTGTAAGGAACCGAGTCCAGAATTGCCTGGCCGACTCTTCTGGCTGCTGAATTATGTGGCTCAAGTCATCGGCGTCTGGTGGTCGCACACAAGTGCCCTGAAAGTTGTCGAGGAGTGCGGCTTCCAGATCTTCCCAATAGCTAACGGAGTCCGCTGGCAAGATGTTAAGCAAATGCCGCGCTGGTCCTTTGCGCTTTAGTGGGAGGTAACTAATGGCGTGTAAGTCATCACCGCGGGCCATGTGGATGTGGAGGAGGAAGTCCTCAATCCATACCGCGGGATCTGTTGTGCCGTCGTATGATTCAATGTTTATAGGTTTGAAACCTTCTGGGAATTGATGTTCCATTACTTCATTTGTGAAGCATAAGGGGTGTGCGGCGCCTCTGTATTGGGCTATATCTCGATGCAGCTCGAATGGGTCTTGCCGCTATGTTCGGCCCGGCCGGATTTGCTTTTACTGTATCCGGCGTGACGTTTGTCGTCTCGCAGAGTGGTGCGCCCTCGTGATCCGTTGATCGATCTTGAATGCTTTGCCTTGTCCTCCAATATGTCTTGTAGGTCTGTCGTATCTCCCCATGCCTTTTTATTTGAATGGCGTTGGGGTGGAGGATGAGCTTTTGGCTGGAATGCCTCTCTATCGCGGCCACGAGGTGGCCGATCCGCCGTATCATACGCTTCTTCCTCCAGTCAGGGTAGTAACCTGTGCCTTGGGTAACTCTTGGAGGGGCGCTCGAGTTTATATTCCTCGGCCGCGAGGACTTCAGTCCATTTGTCAGCTAGCAGATCTTGATCAGCTTGAAGCTGTTGCTACTTTTTCTTTAGGCTATTTGCCATGGCCATAAGCCAGCACTTGAAGCGCTCTTGTTCGACGGGGTCTCTGGGACGGTGAATTCATCGTCGCCGATGCTTGCCTCATCTTCGGAGGGGGGATGTAATTGTCATCCTCCTCCTCTCCATCTACTGCTCTCTCAGGAGAGCTGGCTCCTTCATCCTCCTGCTCTAAATCTTGCTGGAGGGGATTGTTGTTGTCTTTGGCACTATGTGGAGTATTATTATCTCCTGTGCCGGTATCACCACTTTTGCTTTGGCGGGACTTAGAGCAGCGCTGCTGACGTCGGTGCTTGGGTTGCTTCTTGGAGGGGTCATCCTCCGCTATCTCGTCGCCATTGCCTTCGTTGGGTGTATCCACCATGTATATGTCATATGATGAGGTGGCTTTCCAGTGCCCTATAGGTGCTGGTTCATGTTTGTCTCCTACATCGTCATCCATACCGTCGACGTCTTCGGAGTCAAAGTCGAGCATGTCGGTTAAATCATCGATAGTGGCTATGAAGTGGGTGGTGGGTGGGCGTCGAATTTCTTCGTTGTCCACATCCCAATCGTGTTGGCCATAATCCGGCCAGGGCTCTCCTGACAAAGAAAGAGATCTTAGTGAATTCAGAATGCCGCCAAAGGGCGAGTGCTGAAAGATATCCGTGGCGGTGAATTCCATGATCGGCGCCCAATCGGATTCGATTGGCAGGGGTGCGGGCGGTTCGGAGTCAGAAAGAGAGTCCGACACCTTGGAGTCATGGGCTGCGCAGAGGATTATGATGGTGTTTGGCTCGATCGCCGTTGAGACTGCAGCCCCTGAGGCGGTGTCTAACAAGCCGTCCTCGATTGGCGCAGTTGGCTCTGAGCTAAGGGTCGGAGCTGATGCGGGGGCGACATCTGGGGTACTGTTCGGCAGCAGAGCTAGGTCATACCCGTCGCGATAGTGCGGCGCGCCCGACTGTGGCTTGAATCCGTCGAAGATCAAGTCTCCACGGATGTCGGCCATGTAGTTCAAACTTCCAAATCTGACCTGATGGCCAGGGGCGTAGCTTTCAATCTGCTCTAGATGGCCAAGCGAATTAGCCCGCAGTGCAAAGCCACCGAATACGAAGATCTGTCCGGGGAGAAAAGTCTCACCCTGGACCGCATCGCTATCGATGATAGTAGGAGCCATCAAGCCTAACGGCGACGACACAGAGGAACTCTCAATGAAAGCACCAATGTCGGTGTCAAAACCGACGGATCTCAGGTAGTGGGTCCCGAACTGTGCGTCTAGGCCGGAAGGTAACAGGAGGCAGGGGACACGAAGTTTTACCCAGGTTCGGGCCCTCTTGATGGAGGTAAAACCCTACGTCCTGCTTGATTAATATTGATGATATGGGTAGTACAAGAGTAGATCTACCACGAGATCAGAGAGGCTAAACCCTAGAAGCTAGCCTATGGTATGATTGTTTTTGTCCTACGGACTAAAACCCTTCGGTTTATATAGACACCGGAGAGGGTTAGGGTTACAGAAGGTCGGTTACAAAGGAGGAGATATCCATATACGTATTGCCTAGCTTGCCTTCCATGCCAAGTAGAGTCCCATCCGGACACGAGACGAAGTCTCAATCTTGTATCTTCATAGTCTAACGTCCGGCCAATGGAGATAGTCTGGCTGTCCGGAGACCCCCTAATCTAGGACTCCCTCATTGACCACACCGCGCTAAGAGCACCAGGGCGGTGGACGACGGCGAGGACTAGGAAGGGGACGACTCAGAGCCGGGGAAGACACGACAGTGGATGCCCATGCGAAGAGGAGTACGAGGGTTCACTGGTTCGGCTGTGGTGTGAGGCTGCTGTCGCCGCAGAATAATAGGGGGTGTGGGTGAGTAGAGGGATGGCCTGGCCAGCGGTGGGAGTAGTAGGTGTTGGGGAACGTAGTAATTTCAAAATTTTCCTACGCACACGCAAGATCATGGTGATGCATAGCAACGAGAGGGGAGAGTATGATCTAGGTACCCTTGTAGATCGCAACGGAAGCGTTGACACGACGTAGAGGAAGTAGTCGTACGTCTTCTTCCCGATCCGACCGATCCAAGCAACGTTACTCTGGCACCTCCGAGTTCTTAGCACACGTACAGCTCGATGACGCTCCCCGGGCTCTGATCCAGCAAAGCTTCAGGGATGAGTTCCGTCAGCACGACGCATGGTGATGATGATGATGTTCCACCGACGCAGGGCTTCGCCTAAGCACTACAATGATATGACCGAGGTGTAATATGGTGGCAGGGGGCACCACACACGGCTAAGGAACGATCACAAGGATCAACTTGTGTGTCCTAGGGTGCCCCCTGCCTCCGTATATAAAGGATCCAAGGGGGGGTGGTGCGCCGGCCTAGAGGAGGGCGCAGGAGGAGTCCTACTCCTACCGGGAGTAGGACTCCCCTCCCCGTTCCTTGTCCAACTAGGAGAGGTGGAGGGAGAATAGGAAAGGGGGGCGCCGCCCCTCCCTCCTTGTCCAATTCGGACTAGGGGGAGAGGGGGCGCGCGGCCTGCCCTGGCAGCCCCTTCCTCTTCTCCACATTAGGCCCATAAGGCCCCTTAACCCCCCGGGGGGTTCCGGTAACCCCCCGGTGCTCCGGTTTTATCCGAAATTCATCCGGAACACTTCTGGTGTCCGAATATAGTCATCCAATATATCAATCTTTATGTATCGACCATTTCGAGACTCCTCATCATGTCCGTGATCACATCCGGGACTCCGAACTAACTTCGGTACATCAAAATGCATAAACTCATAATAACTGTCATCGTAACGTTAAGCGTGCGGACCCTACGGTTCGAGAACAATGTAGACATGACCGAGACACATCTCCGGTCAATAACCACTAGCGGGACCTGGATGCCCATATTGGCTCCTACATATTCTACGAAGATCTTTATCGGTCAGACCGCATAACAACATACGTTGTTCCCTTTGTCATTGGTATGTTACTTGCCCGAGATTCGATCGTCGGTATCCAGTACCTAGTTCAATCTCGTTACCGGCAAGTCTCTTTACTCGTTCCGTAATACATCATCTCACAACTAACATATTAGTTGTAATGCTTGCAAGGCTTATGTGATGTGCATTACTGAGAGGGCCCAGAGATACCTCTCCGACAATCGGAGTGACAAATCCTAATCTCGAAATACGCCAACCCAACATCTACCTTTGGAGACACCTGTAGTACTCCTTTATAATCACCCAGTTACGTTGTGACGTTTGGTAGTACCCAAAGTGTTCCTCCGGTAAACAGGAGTTGCATGATCTCATAGTCATAGGAACATGTATAAGTTATGAAGAAAGCAATAGCAACATACTAAACGATCGGGTGCTAAGCTAATGGAATGGGTCATGTCAATCAGATCATTCAACTAATGATGTGATCCCATTAATCAAATAACAACTATTTTGTCTATGGTTAGGAAACATAACCATCTTTGATTAATGAGCTAGTCTTGTAGAGGCATACTAGTGACACTCTGTTTGTCTATGTATTCGCACATGCATTATGTTTCCGGTTAATACAATTCTAGCATGAATAATAAACATTTATCATTATATAAGGAGATAAATAATAACTTTATTATTGCCTCTAGGGCATATTTCCTTCAGTAGGGGCGGTGAGGCCTCCGCGGCATCACAGCCGGCCATGGGAGGCAGGAGCACGCGGCACGACCGGCGCTGGTTTGGGCGGCTGGAGCAAGAAGACCAGAGGTTGAAGAAGCACTACAGTCGTTGGATGAACATCATAAGGTAACAAGAGCTAGAATCGTTCATATTGACTAAGTTGACAGAGCCCTCCATCCCTGTCAACTTGGTAGGCCCACAAGTCAGCCTCCCACTATGCAGGGAATATTCATTTTTTTGTGCGTAACAAGGAGGCACTTCCTTGCGTGCGAAGATAGCTGGTGGGTCCGACATGTCAGCGGGGGGAACTTTATTTCACGAAATACAGAGGCCCTTCCGGTGGGTCCCAGATGTCAGGTGGAGGAATAATTATTTTGCGCGTAATAAGGAAGCATTTCCTTGTGTGCGGCCATGGACCCAGCTGTCAGCCTCTCCACGCACAATCTACTTCCGATGGTGTAGTTCATTGACCACGTTGACCACGCCGCACCGAGCGCAGCCAAGGTGGTGGACGACGGCGAGGCCCTGGACAGCAATGAGCCGGAGATGGGAAGACGCGGGAGTAGAGTCACAGACAGAGAGGTGTACGAGGGTTAACTGGTTCTAGTGCGGTGTGGTTCGGCAGTCGGTGGAGAAGAACAGGAGGTGTGGACGGGTGGAGGGATGGCCTGGCCAACGGTGGAGTAGCGCTTCATAGCGAAGCGTGCTAAGCAGAGCTGCTAGCAGCAGGAGGCGGGAGGTGGTCCCGGCGGCGCTGGAGGAAGAAGACGAGAGATTGAAGATGGATGCCGGTCGTTGGATGTAAATCCAACGGCTAACATGTCAGAATCATTTGTTGACTAAATTGACATCGACTTGCATTGGCTTCGACCTATTGGCCCACATTTCAGCCTCCAAAAATGTGGCACGTATTCAACCCATTTTTTAAGAATTTACAGTCTTTTTTTGCACGGTAGAATTTACAGTCAATTTGATCTTTTTTTTGAATTACAGCCATTAGCTGGGTTGGGTGAACAAATAATGTAGCGTCCATGCGGCCCGTTTATTTTATTTCCTAAAAAATTACAGATCATTTGCACTTTCTCGAAATACACGATTTTCCTAGGCTGATTCTAATTATAATGTTGGGTTGGGCCAACAAGGTTATCAAAAAATAAAAAGGGGATGAGCATTTTGTTATAAATATATTTAAATAATAAGTGATATTATTACATTCGTCCTTAAATCCTACCAAGCTTTTGTACACAATCACTAGGATTTTCGTGCCAAAACAATCGAGGATTTTATTTGTTAAGAAATTATTTTTATAAGTTAATAAGATGTGGGATATTGTTTTCTTACATATGTAAGTATCTGTTAAATATATGATGACAATAAAAATAATATATAATAACATATAAAATATATTTTTTAGAAAAACAGGGAGCATCTCCCCGGTTCCATTGCTGAGAACGAAACCACAAAATATTCTGATACAGCAGCTCAAAGAGCAGTTCGAAAGCAAAGGTATGGAAGCTACAAACTAGGGGGGTGGATGAACAGGTTCTCTGAATAACACAAATCACCCAAGCGGTGCCAAAGGCAGAGCGGATAGAGCACTCAAATGACACAAGGAGGGTCCAGCGAAGCCTTCATGGTCTTTAGCCGAGGGGCCGTGTCAGCCTGCGGCGACCAGTAAGCAAGCGGAGACACCGTGCTGGAAGGCGTAGCATGGTGGATGTCCCTCTTTTTCGGCACCAGGTGTCCATCATCTTGAGACGAGCCCACGGGTCCAGCCCCAGAGCAGGTCGCACCTTGTTCAGCCACAAGTGATCGCCAACGGTTTCTGGAGGGATCTTATTAGGGTTTCCACGAAGCTCGTCAACTTGTCCTTGTCCGATCCGGAGGAGAGAATCACCCAGTTCCTCACCATGTTCCTGATCAACCTCAAGACCTGCGGAATGGAAATCCAGGAGGTGTTACTGAACATCATAGCATTTCTATATTTCCAGAGGCACCAAAGGACAGCTGAGCTAACAGTGTTTAAAACTAAGCACTTTTTGGTAGCAATCCAGAATCTGGCGACAGATTCGAAGGATGAGCCAATCTGACTAGAGAAATATTCCTCAATGTGGGCCCAGAGATGTTTAGCAACTATACATTCAAAAAATAGGTGAGAACAAGACTCTTGCTCCAAGCAGTAAACACAATCAAAGAGTTTGATGATGTGTCTCTTCCTAAGGTTATCCCTAGTCATCAATTTGTTTTTGGAGAGAAGCCAGAGAAATACATGAATTTTAGGGGGAACTCTCAATTTCCAGACAGCAGGGATAAACACGGGTTGAACCCCTCTAAAGTTGATAACATGATAGAGGGAGCTGGAGGAATACTTCCCCTTATTGTCCAGCTGCCAAATCAGGGCATCCGACTCGGCAGTAAAGGTAATGCTTTTGGAAATTTCCTCCAACTGTAACCATTGTTCCATGAGACTATCACTAAAGTTCCTTCTAACAGAGAGTCTTAGGCATTGACTGTCCCAAACTTCATTGACACTTTTGTTAAGCTCATTGCGGACAGAGTAAATAGGCCAAAATTGGACTGCTAGGGGGATGTCCCAAACCAAGTATCTTCCCAGAACCTGGTTCTGCTCCCATCCCCTATGTTCCATCTGTAGCCAAATTTCACAGCATGCATAATAGATTTTAATCCTTTCCAGAATCTAGAGGTCTTAGGGTTGGGGGAAGGGACAAAAATATTAGGTTTATTTCCTAGGTATTTATGGGCAATAAGAAGCTTCCAGGGTTTCAGGTCTTCCTCACAGAATCTTTTAATCCAAGACCCTAGAAGACAGATGTTAATTTCTTGGAGTTTAGGTATGCCTAGGCCCCCAAAATCTTTTTTCATAGAGACTAGGGCCCAATTAGCAAGGTGTAGCTTCCTATTTCCCTAAAAATCATTCCACAAGCAATGAGACATCTGTGAATTGATGAGGTTCACTGCCCATTTAGGGAACTTGAAGAAGGAGAGGAGATATACTTGAATGCTAGCCAAACAAGCTTGTATGAGGATCAATCTACCTCTGTAAGAGAGAAGTTTGCCCCTCCACCCAGCAATCATTTTAATGATTTTATCCAGAAGGGTTGGATATCCTCTCTCCTCAGTTTATCATATTGGAGAGGGATACCTAGGTACTTAATGGGGAAGTTACCTTTATTACAGACTAGAATAGGGAGGAAGTCAGCTAACTCCTGATCATCCATGATGATAGGGATGAGTTCACTTTTAGAGTAGTTGATTCTCATGCCTGAGACTTGTTCAAACCAGGTTACAACAGTTTTTAGATTGCTAGCATGTGTGGAGTCATTGTTTAAGAAAAGGATGGTATCAACTGCATATTGAAGGCAGATGATGGCACCAGGGCAGACCTCGGGACAGAGCCCTGCAATCAGACTATGATCAGCAGCTTTGCTCAGCATTTTAGTAAGAACGTCCACTACTAAATTAAACAAAAGCGGGGAGATGGGGTCACCTTGCCTAAGGCCTTTACCAGCATGGAAAAAATCACTTTCACAATTATTTAACTTGACCCCAATAGACCCCCCATGAGTAAGTTGCTGGATGCAACTCTCCTCTATGAAAGGCTTGGAAAAGGTCTAAGAGATCATTTTTCACCAAGTCCCAAAAATGCTGGTAAAATAAGAAGGGAATCGCATCAGGACCAGGAGCCCCATCAGGATAAGAGCTAAAAATGGCTTCCTTCACCTTTGTCTCTGAAAAAGGGGCTTCTACCAACTCATTTTCAGCAGCAGAGACTTTTTCAGAAGCAGAGAAAAAATTGTTTTGTAGAGAGAACCCAGAAGGGTTTTCTTTCTTAAATAGGTCTTTGTAGAAGTCACTAGCCACTTTCAGCATCTCATCTACCTCAGTAATAGGGCCATTAGGGCCATCAAGGGAGTGAATGAGGGTTTTCCTCCTCCTCTGGTTAGCTACTGCATGGAAGTAAGCAGTATTTCTATCACCCTCCTTAATGTTCCTATCTCTAGACCTTTGTTTGGCTTTGATTTCTTCTTGAAGCCAAATTTTCTTGAGCTCTCCATGGACAAAGTTTAATCTATTACTCTCAGCCTCAGAGAGGTCAGTGGCTTTTGCCTTAATATCTAGAGAATCAAACTAAAGGAGGAGAAGCCTTTTGTATCTTCTAAGATTAGCTTCCTCATTAGAGTTCCACCCTTTGGTAGTTCTTCTAAATCTCCTAATTTTGATCTGCCAATTTTTTAGGGGGCAGCTGCTCCCAGCAGGCTCATTCCAGATTTTCCTGACTAGCTCAGTAAAATCTTCTCTAAGCAACCACCACTTTTCAAATTTAAAACTATTGCTCTTTGGAGTTTGGTTAAGACCAGAGTCCCAGAAAATTCTATCAATGGTGGACATAATCCTGGAGCAGCACTTCCAACATATCTAGCAGAACTGTGGGTTTTCCTTCTGACAGGGCAATTCTCAACTTTATGGGTAACCATTTTGCAGATAAAACAACTCTTGGGCTTGACAAATTTATCCAAATGATGCCCTGGTTCCCCACAGTTGTAGCAGATCACCTCAGAGTATGCCATAAGGCCCGAAGCAGGGGCAGGAGCAGTTTTCTGGATGTCCTATCTCTTATTTTGCTGATTCTTGCCTTGAGATTTCCAAGTGATCTTGGGCAATTACAGGAGCCTGCCCAGATTGTGCCCCCATTTGGGGCAGAGGTGGGCCATACCACTACCCAACCGGCGCTCCCCCCATTGTGATAGGAGAAATTCATCGGAGTTCCTGGTTCCTTCTCATCCTCCAGCGAGATGTTGTCTCTCAGGAAGCAGAAATAACCACCAGACAGCTCAATTGAAGCAGATTGCAAGCCTAATTTCAATCTTCTGTAGGTTTGGGGAGAGGTAAGGTAGGGGATCCACCTGCTCCGGCTCCGGCGGCGTGCTGGTGGGCAGGAGTCCAGTCAAGCATTCCCATCTCGCAGTACGGCGTGGATCTCTTGAATTCACTTCTCCTTTCACCCATCGAACGAACGCAATCAGCGGCTCACTGGGGTGGGGCATCTTGTGCTTCTCCGAGAAATCTCCTATGAAGTAGATCCGCAGGGCTAGATTCGGCAGCTCCGAATCCACATGATCCTTGCACATCCGAGCATACCTGCGCGAGTGAGAGAACGGATTCGGTTCCTCCTCGGCTTCCTCCCTCGCAACTTCCTCCTCTGCTTCCCTCCATTCGCGCGTGCACTGGGTCGAGGAGAGAGCATCATCACGGATACGCATCGCCCGCTCCCTCCATATCCTCCCTCGAGTCTCCTGCAGCACCGCCGGCGCGACGGAGTAGAGCGGCTGGAGCATCCGCGGGAAGGCTTTGTAGACATGTGAGAGATGCATCTTGTACATCTGCCTGTCTTCCAGCCATTCCCCCGTGGATATGGCCGGTGACTCAATGGGGTGTGCGAGCGGACTTGCTGAGGGGGGCAGGCGTGCTCGGAGTCAGGAGGCGGGGGGTGGCGGTGAGATCTATTTGCCAATTACTCCCTCCTTTTCGGTTTATAGGGCTCAATTCAAAAATCTCACCAACCAAGGTAGATGATGAATGGTGGAATGCTTTTTGTAGTTTGCAAAAGCACCTAATTAATGCACTTGTTTTCCTCAAAAAATTATGTTTATCAATGCATAAATTGCAATGCATGCATGCATAAAGTACATGCATTGGTCAATTTTCTCTTAATACTTGCATGCAATGATTTAATGCACCTTGGAATCTAAACATGTGATGGAAAACAACCAAATTGAGCCTTATAAAATGGAAAAACTAAAATTTTGAGATAAGCCCTATAAACCGAAAAGGAGGGAGTATGTGAACTAAACAGTCAACATATAAAACAATTTAAATATATATAATATAGTTAGAAGGGAAACATAAGTTGGACCTAGCGTTCCTATTCTTATATAGGAAAATACAACAGACATCTGTGTTTTCTTCAAAAAAATACATAAATTGGGCTGCCAAAAATAAAACCTCGGATGGGAGGTCCAGAGGCCGGTCGATACATGACGGCCCTAAGAAAATACAAACAGGCCTATGGACCTCCCATCCGAGGTCGTGGGCTGCGCATGTTAAAAATGAAAGCCTAGACGGGGCAGCCCAAAACCACGTCCAACACTTGCCAAAACTTCGTCCCTCGTTTTCTCTGTGTTTCGCACACTCGACATTGTGTGGGCATTTTGACTGTGCATCATATGAAAATGTGCTATGCATGAATGTTGATCAGCATGATGTTAACTGGCTGGTAGTTCCATTTTCGACCATGAATAAAACTTCCAACATGATGTTAACCCTGTTTGAAAACGCCGTGTTAATATAAATACTCTGCCTCTGAAAGTTGCAGTTTCTTATCTGAAACTGAACTTGCAGTTTCTTATCTGAAACTAAAACTTGCAGTTTCTTCTCTGAGAATCACATTGTCTGCACTTTTATACTCCTATGGAACTACATTTTTTAAGTGCTAAAAATAGATCTCTAGAATTCATAAAATACTTTATATGCTCAATACTGCAAATCTGAAATTCAAAAGACATTCATATCTGAAAGTACTGTCAAAATACACAACACAAAACACAATTCACAACCTGCAAATACTGACAACCCTAAGCTCCTCCTGACAATTCACAACCTGCCCGACTATTGGGCTGGGGGGCAGCCCCCTCCTATTTCTCGGTGGCAGACAGCCGCCCCATGAGATGATGTGAACGGCGAGGGAGACGATGGTGGGGAAGCGTCGTCGGGCCAACTGCTTTTCTCCTCTTGCAGTTGGGTTCGGTCGACGAAGACTCCATTGGCTCGCTCTGGCAGGACACCCTCACAAACGGCGCCCTGTAGATGCTCGATCCTTCAATCTCTGGTGGATGCTCGATTTGGGATCGATACTCCCACCACCACTCCCTCACGATCGGATTCGGTGAATCTGTTTGCTCCATGGCCCAGAGGAGCGGCTCTATGTACTCCGGCGCGACTCCCTCTGGGAGTATCGCCGCCTTTTCGCTCTGTTGCAGATATTTGGCAATGGATGTCGCCGTCGCCTCTAGTTGGTCCTTGTTGTCAAACCAAGACTGTATCTCCAACATCCTAGCTAGCTTCACAGGGTCGCCGTCTGCGATCCTCACGTATCGGTTGTACTCCTCCATCTATCTACTTCTCGACAACACCTTCACTCGCCGGCGGTGGTTTTTGAATGGAAGAGGAGAGGAGCAGCGCTGGTTTTGGATTAGAACAGGAGAGGAGCGACACTGGTTTTGGACTGGAATAGGAGAGGAGGGGCGGTGGTTTTGAAATGGAAGAGGAGAGGAGCGGTGCTGCATTTAGATTGGAACAGGAGAGGAGCGGTGGTGGTTTAAGAGGAGAAGAGCGGAAGAGCGGCTTTGGTCTTGGAAGTATTTTTTTGTTGTTTCGCGTATTTTGGGTCAAAGTTTGACCACGTACTGTATTTGACAAGCAAAATGTGAATGCATGTCACCAAAAATTGTATCGTTTGGTTCGTATCTGAATGTACTTTCAAATTATACTCCCTCCATTTTTGTATACAAGGCCACAAACTCATATTACATGTACCAAGGTAAAAATCAATGCTATGTTTAAGTCAATGTTGCAAGCTAGCTTGTCACCTTGATTGTCGTGTTAATTAATGTGGTTTTTCTCTCCGAAGCACAACAAGCCAACCCTCTTACTCCTCATTGGTTGATTAATGTTGGGAATGCAAGCTAACCTTCTCACTCTCACATGCACACAAGGGATATTAATGTCCTCGGGTGCTAGTACGAGTCAAACGCCATCAATTTTGCCTCGATTAATGTTAGTGGCCTTGTATAGTTGCAGATTGTAATTTTGACAGTGGCCTTGTATACAACGTATAACATATATTTTATGTGCGAAAATCATGGTCAATTATGACCCAGAATAAAAGGGAGACTATTTAATGTGGGGTCACTTTCTTAATTGAAGGGTAAATTGATTTTGATCCAGTCAGAGCGTGCCGGCCCTCTCGTCCAATCCTAAATCGCTGCTGCACGCTCCTATCCCTCTTCTCCATTGCAAAACCACCTCCTCTCCTCTCCACCATCTCCATTCCAAAACCACCGTCTCGCCTCTCCCTTTTCTCTATTGCAAGACCACCATCTCTCCTCCATTTTCTAGACACTTTGATCTATGGCGCGGGCGCAATCCATGGATACAAAATTAGTATACTGTATACTATTTAAAAGTCGAGGGCGGGGCTTTTCCTGTGCGGTAGGCGGCAGGGCAGTTCCGCCTAGTCGGTTCGACAGAGACGCGAGAAGACGAGGGAGTAGGCTGCTGCAAACGTAGGGCTGTGTGATTTGACATCGAGTTACTGCTGGACAGGTGGGGCCCCGTGATTTGACTTGCCATTATCATTTTAACTGCGGCGCTATGACCGGCGTGAGTCTCCCAGATTTCTGACCACCTCCATATAGGTGCCTCTCCCAATGCTCCACCATGTAGTAGAGACTGGCTCTTGCATGAGAGCCCACTTCTCCACTTTTTCCTTGCCTCTCTTTCCTCCACATATGCAAAAATGCCATGTAAAGCGCACTATTGTACTTACTTTTACTTGCTTCTACAGATGCTTAAGCTTGCCACATAGCCATAAAGTCTGATGTGGCAAGTTAATCAAGAAGAGAGAGACTAGTTTGGTGACCCAAGGAAGAAACGGTGCTAAGCGCGTGTACCTAGGTGAAAAGACAATTTTGAGTCTATAGCTAATTAAATGAAGCAAACTTAGCAACACCATTTCATTGGAAGAGGTCACTCCTTGGCAAATGCAATAAATACACGTGCTTAGCACCGTTTCTTCCTTGAGTACGAAGAAAGTGATAGAGAGGAGTAAAAAAATACACTTATAGCCAACCTTGTTGTAGTATGAGTGACTAAGTGATGACTATGTATGACGTGCCAACATCAGATAGCCTAACGCACCGTGTTAAATCTCCAAGGGCGCGACCGCGCGAGCGACGCGACGGTCGTGGTAGGCGCGACCATGATACGGGCTGCTGGCAGCCCTTGGATCTGAGATCAAACAGTCGCATGCTAAGTTGCTGAAAATTTGCAGAATAACCCTCCAGGATAGGATATTCACCCATAGGTCTAGAATCATGCCATGCAACCATTTCATCTCAGATCCAAGGGCTCTCGAAAGCCCGTATCATGGGAGAATGGAAAGCCACTACCCTGCCGTTCGCACACTGGCAGTTCGCTCCTACTCGTCCTCGCACGTCCTTCAATACTATGGCGGTTCGCTCCTAGTCGTCCCATCCATTCACATTACGGCAGTTCCACTAATCCTAACCCTCCTCCCAGATCCATGGCGTCCCAAATTTCCACGCTCGGCGGTGAGTACAAGGTTAGAACCATCACCGACGATGAGTTCGACGTCATCTACACCCGTTCTTCCGCGACTATGAAAGGATGCCTTTCTCGCTTCAGCCGCATGTTCGAAAACTCAGATGATGAGTGGGTCGCTGGGCTAGATGTTGAGTACACCACAGTCCTGGGACGAGAGAAGGATCTAAAGGACGAAGAGAGGAAGAAGCCCGCCATGATCCAGGTTTGCGTACATAACGTTTGCTTGGTCTACCACATATGCCATGCCGACATTGAGTGCCAGGATTTTAAGAACTTCTTCAAGGACAAAATAGTGAAATTCTTTACTGTAGACTTTGGTAACGACAAAGAAGTCCTGCGTCGGATAGGCCCCGTTGTAGGCAACACCTTCGACCTCCAGAAGAATCGGCTGGTGTCCTCTCGTCAGTCTTCAATGCTGACCCTGGCAGGAGCCATGGTTCATCCTTCGTACGGTAAACTGGAGAAACCTCATTACACGTTTCATCGTCATGCATGGCAGCGGAATGTACTAGATATAGACCACATCCACTATGCTGCAATGGATGGCTACCTTTGCTTCAATATCTACAAGGGTTGGATGAAGAGCAACAGCCAAGTGTGCGGTTCAAGCAAAGAAGTATCGACCAAGAGGAAGAGGGACAAGGATGAAGTCGAGGACGTGGACGAGGACTCCGAGTAAGGTGGCAGTGTCGTTGCTCATGGTGGTTCTAATGCAGTATTTACCGAAATAGTTGCAAAGTTTAATTTCAGGTGTGCTTAATTTAATTTGAGGGGTGTGTTGTGCTGAGCCCCCAGCAGAACTATGTTATGTTTCTTCTTGTTACTTTAACTCTTTAGTACGTACATACTAGTATTTCTTACATTTCATCTTTGAGTTGGTATAGTACTACCACTCGTTTCTTGACATTATATACGTACAATATATATGGCCAACATCATATAGCTATCAGTTTAGTTGTCAAAGAATTTTAGGGTGCTTAGTTTTGTCAAAGAATTCCAGGATGCTTAGAGGGTGCTTGGATCCAAGGGACTTATTTTAGTCTGACTAAAAATAGTCTCTTTAAGAGGCTAAAGTTCCAAGCACCCCTGACTAAAGAGGGGATAAAACTAGTCTTGAGACTAAATTTTTTTAGTCAGGGGTACCCCTACTAAAATGTGGATTAGTCCTCTCTCTACTCATTTAACTCCTCTCCTTTAACACAGGCGAGTTCTGGATTGGAGGTTTTGGAGGATAATAAATGCTCATTAACTTGATTTTAGCCTTTTTAGTATTTGGATCCAAGCATGGGTGAGGCTAGCATGTTTTAGTCCCACTACTTTTAGTCATGAGACTAAAACGTATCCAAGCACCCTCTTAGTTTTATTTGAGGGGTGGGTTGTGCTGGACACCATTATTGTTACTAGCCTTTTTAATAGTACTATATGCATAATTTGGCGACGAGCGCTCTCTATATGTACCACCTTTTTTTCAATTTCAAGTTTTGCTCCATGGCGCAATACATCAATACTACTGCTGTACAAAAGTATACATTTTCTAAAAGGCTAGAGGGCGGGGCAGTCTAGCTTGGTCGGTTTCACGAGAGGCGAGGGCCTTTGTGATTTGACGGCTCATTATTGCTGGAAGGCGGGGCCTTGTGATTTGACTGCTCGTATAAATGCGCTGATGACCTGATTGAGGAGGAGCAAAGAACCGTGCGGTATACTCAAGTTTTCCACAGGAGTAGTACTGCGATGGAGGAGCACGAAACACGGTAGCCCAATGCCATATGGCGATAAAAATGATCTAATTTGCTAGTCATCTCATTGTTAGCATTGTTCTATTCATTCCCTCAAAAAAACATTGGTCTATTCATGCCTCGCAGAGAACGTGCCACGTGCGGCGAAACACCCGAAGTAATAGATGAAACACAGGAGCAAAAGAAGAAGGAAGATTATCACCCCAAATGATCTAATTCGCCGCGGAGTCATAACTGCTTCTTCATCGCCATGCATTGTTAGAATCCTCAAATTCAAACAAGCCCTTACTCAATTACTTCTGTTACAGATATGTGTCAAAGAAAACCTTGTGTGGTTTGTCCTGCTCCTGCGGCACTGTGTTCCACCCCAGCTCAGCTGCTCCAACGACGGAAGGGTTCACCACAGCAGGGATCCGCTGTCTAGACTATCTTTCGCTGCCTCAGATCTTCTTCCCCGCCGCCAGCAGCCATGGCAACAGCATTACCATCATCAACTGAGAAGATGACCTTGAGGACTACATGGGTCCGCAAGAGTGGTCGCACTCTTCCGTGTCTGCTTACGTTATGCGTCGCTTAATATGATGACATGCTGCATTATCATCGTGTTCACCTATTAGACTCCGAGTCAGGTCCAAACTAATGCTGAAACTTGAGTTTTTAAATGGTTGTGGGGTACATATTGGGGCAGCAATCAGTACTATCTGTCTACTATCTGGTTAATCTCCGGTGTCTACTATGAGTTTCATGTTGGGTGCAAACAAACATTAAAGGAGCCATTATCTGTAATTTTTAACTAAATCTATTATCTGCCTGCTATCATTGGTTTTGGGTCTATCCACAGTTTTCTACCATCACTCTAGATTTGTGCATGCACTCCTTACATAATCTCACTATGTTTTATTCCTATGCATGCCACTTATTGTACACAATGGAACTGATCATGTAGAGCAAAAGAGACGAGCCTTGCATGGCAATAAAATTTCATGCAGACGTCGTTCCATGGTGGGTGCAAAGGCAGCCCCCCCTCCACCCATTTCGGATCGTAATCAAGAGGAGGATAACTGTTATGAGGGGGATTCAGAAGGAGAAGACCACTCCTATTTACCCCATGAGGTCTTCGCTCTAACTTGGCATGCTGATGTTGGTAATATCATGCATATGGTGCCTTGCATTGCTTACTGTATACATTAAAGATGTCATCTGCTTAGTTTAGACATGCTTTGTGTCAATGCCATCTGTTTAGTTTCTTTATCGTATATGTGAATCATGCAATGCCATCTTGTCTAGCCAGGCATCATATATGTGAATTTTGCAATGCCACCCTGGTTAGCCAGTCATCTTATATGTGAATTATATCATGCCATCATTTTTTATTACGTGTTAAATTTGTCAACAATTTTAGTACATTCAATTACTCTTCCTGTGCATCAGCCATTTGGCACGGTCATGGAAAAAATCTGGACTGTAAACAAGGTCTTCAGAGCAGACAATGCTATCTGACGAAGCGCATGTCTTGCTGGTTACCGATAGCTCCTCAGAGGAGGATTCAGAGACAGATGACTAGTCATATCCCCCCCCCCCCCGAGGTGCATGCCCTAACTTGGCAGGGTTATGTTGCTCATATCGTGCGTATGGTATCTTGCATTGCTATGTCATTTGCTTAGTTTATACATGCTTTGTGTGAATGCCACCAGTTTAGTGTCTAATTACCATATATGTGAATTATGCAATGCCATCTTGTTGCAAGACATTATATATGTGAATTATGCAATGTTATCTTGTTGCAAGGCATTATGTATGTGAATTATGCAATGCCATGCTGTTTAGGCAAGCGTCATATATGTGAATTATATCATGCCATCCTTTTTTGTATTTCTCATTGCTTTTGTCGACAATGTTTGTATATTCAACTGCTCTTCCTGTGCATCAGCCATTTTAATTGGTGATGGAGTAATCTGGAGTGAAAACAAGGTCTTCAAAGCAGACAATGCTACCTGCTGAAGCAGATATCTTGCTGGTTACAGATAGCTCTTCAGAGGAGGATTCAGAGGTAGATGACCAGTCCTATTATCCCCCTGAGGTGTATGCTCAAACTTGGCAGGGTTATATTACTCATATAATGCATATGTTGTATTGCAATGCTTAGTTTTTACATCATATACACAATATTGAATGCCATCTCCTTAATTGACACATCATATATGCGATTGCCCTCTGCTCACTTCCTTAGTATATAAATCATATATTTGAATTATGTCATGCCATGATGTTTACATAGACAGCATGTATCTGAATTATGGCATGCCAACCCATTTTCTAAAGACATAATATAGTTATATCATCTCATCCTGTTTACATAGTCATCATATTTAAATTATGTCATTCTATCCGTGAATTATATCATGCCATCATGTTTCCATCGACGGCATGTTTGTGATTTATGGCATGCCAACCACTTTAATAGACACATCGTATAGTTATATCATGTCATCCTGTTTACATAGTCATCATATCTTGAAGTATGTCATTCTATCCTATTTAGTTAGCCATCATACATGTGAAATTGTGTCATGCTATCCTGTTTAATTAGCCATCATATATGTCAAATTATGTCCTGCTATTCTGTTTGCTTAGACAACATAAATGTGAATTATTTCACGGTCTTCAGAAAAGATCGTGCTACCTGTCGATGCAGATAGAACCACGGTTGTACTTGCCCAAGAACTAGCCCCACCACACATAACCCACACTCATGCAGATTGTACCCCTACCCAGTTGGACAGAGAACCAGCTAAGCCCCTTCTAACCCCAACCCCAGCAGATAGACACCCAGTTCCCGTTGACACATCACCGTCTCCACCATAGAGCACCCAAACACGAGCAGTTAGTAAGGCAACTGCAGTGCCCAAATCACGAGGACCACCACTCTATCTCTGCAGGAGCCGCCTCCCTCTGGCCTTGGCTACCGCTTCAACCTGCCCCTTTGCCACCTGGGCGGCTGCCTTCTTCGCCGCCTCGCGCTCTTCCCGCGCTTCGCGGGTGTTCCGCTCTGTGGCCTCCCTAAGATCGGCGCGGGGGTCCACGCGGCGAGAGCTCGAAGACCCTCCAACCGGCCCCACGACGGAGCCGCCCGGGCCCCGCTCAAGAGAAAGCGGCGCCCTGTCCAGCAAGCGAAGAAAAGTTAAGAAGACATTCGAAGAAAAGAGAACAACGATGAGACTGCGGCAAAGCAATTAAAGACTTACGCCGAGACCGCCTGGGGCTGTTTCACAGCCTTGCGGAAGCGGGCCGCCTTCGCGGCCGCCTCTTCTCGCTTCGTCGCCGCGGCGGAAGGTTTGGACTTCTTCGGCCGACTGTCGAAGAGGCCTAGAGCGGCCCGACGCTTCTGCGCGCCGCCGGCAGCCGGCGCGACGGACGAGCCCGCGCCCTGTTGGTCGGCCGCCGGCTGGCGACGCGGAGCGACTTCGGCTTCAAAGTCGTCCGGCCAGTCCTCGAAGCTCGCGGTGAACCTTGAGCCTCCAGGCTCGGCACTGTCCCCCACGACGGCGTCTTCCATGGCAGCCGCCCCCAAGTCCGGGTCGTCAACATCATCCACCGTGCGGTCGGGGGCGTACTAGCGTTCGACCCCTGCCGCCCCGGCCGGCGGCGCAAGAAGAGGGTTCTGCACAGATAACCGGCTGGTCAGAAGCCGGCCGTCACGAAGCCGGCTGACGACGAAAAAGAAGATAAAGAGAGAAACTTACCACGGGTGGAGGATTTGCACGAGAATACGACGCCTTGCCGTACTGCCAGTCCCCGCTGAGCTTGCAATTGGCAATGTAGTTGACCATAAGCGCCACCTCCGCGTGGGGCATCTCCCATGTGCTCAGCCGGCTTGGGTCGAAGCGGCCGCTCATCTGACACATCATATGGGGCCGGCTCTGGAGAGGAAGGATCCGGCGCTCCACGAAGGAGGCCACCAAGTCGGCCCCGCGCAAGCCTTCCGACTGAATCAGCACCCGAAGACGGGAGAGGGCGGTGTTCCCGGCCGGAGAAAACGACCGGGATCGGAAGCTCCACGAGGGCTGCCTCCCAGCCGGCGGGCCGGCTACGTAAGCCGGCAGGTTGATGTAGTCTTTTTGCTCGGCGACGTTCTTCACATAGAAATAAGATCTCTGCCAGACCTTTACCGACTGGATCAGGGGGATGGGCGGGAACGGATTGTTCTCGCTCGCCCTCCTCATGGAGATGAAGGCTCCGCAGGGGGCAGGCACGCCAGTGACAACTGTGCCGAGCTTGCTCGGGAAGAACTCTCCCCAGAGCTCCAGCGTGGGGAGTAGCCCTAAGAAGCCTTCGCAGAGGGAGACGAAGGCCGACAGCAGCATCACCGCATTGGGCGTGAGGTGATGCGGCTGGAGGTTGTAGAAGTCGAGGAAGGAATGCAGAAACCCGCTCGCCAGGAGGCCGAAGCCGCGCAGGCAGTGCGAGCGGAAGACGACCCGCTCGCCCTCCTCCGGCGCCGGCGAGATCTCCCTCTCGGGCGCCAGGCGGACCTGAACGCGGTCGGCGCCGGGCGGGCGCCGGGTCTGGCGAAGGAACTCCACGTGATCCTCATGGACGTTAGAGCCGTCCCAGGAGCTTGACAATGCCATGGGAGCGAGGTGGCGTGGAGATGCGACGGCGCTGAGACGGGAGGCTGCGGCGGCAGTGAGAGGAAGAAGACGAGAATTAGGAGGGACGGAGTGGGAGGGAGCGCGCGAACCTCTGTCGCTCCCCCTCCTCCCCCTACTTATAGGCTCACGTAGCGGAGCCGAGGAGGCGTGGCGTGGGGAAGCGTGGGGGTCGATCGTGCCCACTTCCTACGCCCCGCGATTACTGATCCTTAATGGCGAGACGAAAACTGCCTTGAGAAGGCGAGCGGCCCTGTGGGCCACGGGAGATCCGCGCACGGGCCGAGGCTCGCGAGGGGCGGGCCCGGGCCTGCGGCAGCGTCCCATCGCGCGCGTGCGCTCGCAGGATCCTGCCGCCACGTGGCCGCGAGAGGGCCTGTGGTCAGCATACAAGTCCCCTCTCCTCCCGCCTACGCGGGGTTAGCTGAAGTCGGCGTACGCCCGCGAAGCCGGCTCTTCAGGATAGGAAGCTGACCAAGCTTCTCGTCCCCTTGTTCACCTCGGAGCTCGATCAGCTTCGGGGACTACTGTCGGACTAAATAGCCATGGGTAGCCTAGCCGGCTTCCCCTGGCACTTCTGCAAAAACTACGAGCCAGCCCGGTTCTCAAGAATCCAAGACATAGGGCCCCCTTCCCCTAGCCGGCTACGATGTAGGCCGGCTTGCGGAAGGCGGTCCAACTTTAACCCTCATGAGAGGGCCGACTCCAAGACGCCGGCTGCGAGAAGGCCGCCTTCTTCGAGCCGGCTCCCCGCAAAGCAGTCAAGACCGTACCCACAAAGTTTGCACCCACCTAACGGCGGTACGACGGGGCGTGGCTATAGAAGAGCCTGCCACCCTCGAATCCCGGGGCACGCCTGGCACAGTGCGCCGTACGGAGTAGGCATGACCCGTCCGGCGCAACACTGTTGCCATGTTGACCCTGGCCTCACCCACGACGGGCCGCCAGCGCGACCCACGGGCGGTGGGCCCCTTTGCGCAGAGAGACGGCCGAAGGCGGCCACGCTTCCAACCAGCCGGCCCAAGACGGAGCAGGCTCCCCGTAGCCGGCTCGCCGCCTCCCTCGAAGGAGACGCCCCATTAAGGAGACAAGACGCGGTAAGGCTACAGCGATCGTCCGACAGGCGGCGGCACTGTAACCGCGCTTACCATGATGAAACTCACGTCAACAAGATGAAGCCACAGTGACCAGCCGCTGACCAGGCCCGGGGCATTGGGGCCCGCTTGCTGACCAAGGAGCTGGCAGCCGGCGGGACCCACCAGTCGGCGGGCCCCAGCAGCCGGCGTAGGAGTCGGCGAGCACAGTCACAGACGGCTGGGCCCCGCGCCCAGCCGGATTACCATTGTACCCCCGGGGGGTAGGCCTATATAAACCCCCCGGAGCACCCATGCAAAGGGCTGGACCCCCTGCTAATTCTAGACACGATACAAGGAGAAGAAGCAGGCTAGCCGTGCCCTTTCTTCCTCCTCCCCCCCCCAAAAGCAGCTCAAGGAGCGTTGTGTAGCTACTTGATTCATCGAGTGAGCATGCGGAGACCCCGCAGAGCAGCAGTAGGGGTGTTATCTCCTTGGAGAGCCCCGAAGCTGGGTAAGATCCACCGGTGTGCATGTCTTCGCCTCATCCCGCTTCCGGCCACCGGCGACGTCTTACTGGTTCCCACAAAGATAAGCCACCCGTTGGCATATGTCGCACCTACCACCCGACACAAGGCGCGCCCGGACATGGCCGTGCAGGGAGGCGGAAGGGCAAGAGCGAAGGGCCGCAGGCCCTAACAGCCTGCGGCCTTAGGCGCCGCGCGGCAGTTGATTGGTCATGGGCGGCACTGTTCCCCCACGCCCTCCTTATTTTGCACCACGCTAGGCGGACCCATAGTCGTACACAGCCGTTCCCTTTTCTGTTGCTCGAGTGCCCTCTGTCCTCCTTCTGCTCGAACTCTGGCTTCTGTTTTCAACTTGATCTCGAACCTTCCCCCCCCCTTCCCATCGCCATGGCTCCGACGAAGAAGGGGAGAGGGAAGAAACTCGTGTCTCCGCCTTGCCCGCTGCCGTCGGCGGCCCCCGCCGAGGGCTTGGGCAAGGTCAGCTTGGCTCTGGCCACCATCTTAAATGAATGCGGGAGGACAACAGCCTGGCCCGCGTCCCACTTCTCCGTCGACAGGACAGCCACCGAGGTCCCGTATCTTGCCGACGCCCTATGGGCGGGTCTGGTTCCTCCCTTTTCTGATTTCTTCAACGCCGTGCTTTCCCACTATCAGATCCACATGATGCATCTGGGTCCTGAATCCATCACCCTCCTTTCGGTATTCGCCTTTGTTTGCAAAGCTATGGTGGGCATCCCTCCTTCTGTTGCCTTGCTGCGCCACTTCTTCTCGTTGCATCTTGTCGACCCTACCAATGCTGGGCTTGCGTGAGCTTTGTTGCCGCGCCTGAGACGACGGCCTCTGGGATTGACTTCATGCTCCCCCTGCCCGCAGTTGGGTTCCACGAGCGGTGGCTGTATGTGGACGCAGGGGTGCCCAGCCCCCTGCTATTGGAGCCGACCTCACCTGCCGTCCCAATTCGGGCTGGGGCCAGGAGACGCTTGAGAGCCCCTGGCTCATCTTCGTCTGGCGTCGCTTTGCGCTCTTGAGGTTGCTTGGCGTGACAGCGCCCAAGGTGGTGAAGGAGTTCCTGCTATGCCGCGTTGCTCCTCTTCAACGCCACTCTCGCCGGATGTGGGCCTTCCGTGGGCGCGAGGATCGTATGAGGCTCCAGGAAGAGGACCTGACTCCTGAGGTGCTGAGGACGGTGCTCTTGACCCTGGCTGGGGACCCCAACCCCGGCAGCATCCGGCAGGGAGGGGCCTTGCTGTACCTCTGCCAGAGCAGGGGCGACTTTGTGAAGCAGATGCCTGTCTTTGATGAGTGGGGGCCATGCCCCGCCGGCATTCAGGGGCCTCACGAGAACCCAGTGGTGGTGACTGCCCTTCCAATTGGCCCAGGTGACTCATCCTCGAGTGACGGAGCAGGGAGGCACAAGGCGCCAGAGGCCGAGGGGGCTCCCGGCGCGGCGACAGCGCCGAGCGAGGCTCATGAGGAAGCAGCTCTTGGGGCCCGTGCTGCTGAGGCTGAGGGTGACGAGCAGCTGCCCTCAGTGCCTGCGACTGGGGCCCCTAAGGCTCCAGCTGCGTCTCTTGAGGAGGCGATTGGCAGCGCACGTCAGGCAGGCGCCCCTGCCGCAGATCGCATTGACGCTCCGTCTTCGTCGAAGGTTGATCCACGCGCCCAACTCTTGGGCCAGTTCCCCGTGGACTTTGGGGCTCTCCGGAAGAGAAGGGAGGCCCTGGGCGACGATTACCCTTGTCGCCTGCTGAAGCGTAGGAAGTACTTCGCCACTGATGAGTAAGCCATCTCCTTTCCCGGCTCCCAATCCTTCTGTTACTTGTCCTGACCCTTGCTCCGCAGGCCCCTTCCAGCCGAGCTTGCGGAGACGGCTAAGGAGCCGTCCCTCTTGACCTCGCCCCCTCCACCATCCTCAAGCGCTCCGAGCAGCGGAGCCCTTGTGGTGAGGGCGATTGAAGAGGCGAACCATCCCGAGGCGTATCGTGGCCCCACGCACCTCGCGATCCTCCTTCACGGGCCTTCTCATGGCATAGCTAGCCTGCCATGGGCTTCTCGCCTGGTCGTGGACTGCGGTTGGCTGAGGCGTTTGCTACACTCTTCTCCTGAGGACGGGCTGGCCCCAGGCCGGGCTTCTGACGTGGCGTGCCCGGCCGTCGCGAGGGTGCCAGCCCCCAGCCGCCAGCCCGGAGGGGGAGTGCTGACTCGCGGCCCCCGGCGCTTGCTTGGGGCAGATGATGGTGTGGAAGACGTGCTCGAGCGCGCTCGGGAGCGTCGCGCTCTCCGCCAAGGATTCCTTCGAAGGGCAACTGACGCAGTGAGCCTGCTTGGTGAGGAGCTTGCTGATGAAGACGCGCACCTTGAGGCCGAGGGCCTGCGCCTGGCTGCAGAGAGGCGCGAGCTGGAGGGCGCCATCGCCCTTGCACGCTGTCAGCGCGATCTTGATGAAGCAGAGGCCAATGCGTTGCTGGTGGCCTCTCGGGAGGCCCGGTCTCGGGCCGCTGAGGAGGCTTGGGAAGCTGACCGGCGGCGAACGGCTGCGGAGGAGCAGGCTCGGGAGCTTCTGGCCTGGTGCCACTCGCTGGAGGAGCAGGTGGAGCTGTGTGAGGCAGCCCTCGCGTCGATGAAGGTGTCCTCTGGCGACTCAGCAGAGCTCCAGAAGCGTGAGGAGGCGCTGACGCTGGAAGCCGCCGAACGTACCCGTGAGTACGAGCATCTGGAGACGAGGGAGCGCTTGGTGACGTAGGCGGAGGATGATGTTGCCGCACAGGAAGCCCGCGTCCTGGAGGAGGTCGGACGTCGAGTGGCGATGGCGCGCTTGAACCTTGAGCACGAGTTCGAAGAGAAGCTGGGGCTGATCCGGGCTGAAGCTGAAGGCAGGACTGCCGCCTTGAGGGCCAAGCTGGAGGAGGCGGTGCGGCGGGCCGATGCTTCCCGGGCCGCCCTTGAGGTGGCGCGAGGTGAGTTAACCACCTCCCAGGCTGAGGTGCCTCTTCTTCGCCAGCGGGTGGAGGAGGCTGAGGCCGTCGCGCGCCAGAATGCGGACGAGATACGTCAGTGGCGGATATTGGAGCATGAGCACGGCCCCATGCTCGCCACTCTCCGGGAGAGAGCCAACGCGGCCTTGGGCAACATCTGCGAGGAGGCCGTCGGCGAGCCGCACACAGTCAACTACGCGGGCAATCTTCAGTTCTTCACTGATGTGGTGACGCAGCTAGAGGCGCGGTCGACCAGGGCTGACAGGTTGGTGGAGGAGAGGAGCCGCGCCCTGCTCAGGCGCGCCTTTTCCCGCATCTTCAGCCACCTCCGGAACATGGATCACCACTTTGATTTTGACGCCGCCATCGCCCCAGTCCCCCAGGCCATCCGAGGTGAGCTGGCGCACTGGGTGGAAGACAATGTGGACGCTCTTATCAGGGCCTTCGCCTCGGACAACGACAACGTGATCGTGGCGGCTGACGAGGGCGGCGTGATGGACGGATCTGGTGGTGCTCCTGAGGACGCATTGGGGGATTCATCCGACTGATTGTGCATCGTTCCTGCTTCCTCACCCTGCATGAATAGAACTCAGGTTTTGGCCTGATAGCCGTGAGAGCATTTTGGAGGGGGAGCCCCTCATGTAAAACTTGTGTTTATCGTATCAGTAGAAGCTACATCGCCCATGCGCCCGTGCCAAGTGGCTGGCTTAAGCGACGCGCTGGTCGGCTAGTTTACCTTTGTTCCGTGCTGGCCCTAAGGCAGCCCGATAATCGTTGCCTCCAGCGTGCCTAGTGGGACCGTCCCGAGACTCCTGGAAGGGCTCAGCTTCTGGCGCCTCGTCCCCCCAGCTTGGGCTGAGCGAGCCTTGTTCGCCCTCGTGTGGGTGTCCTTGGTCCATCATGAGGGGCACGTATTCCTCTGGCGCCGTCACCCCGAAGGCCACACCGTAGTGCTCTGCGCGCCACGCGGTCCTGCCTAACGTGCCTACCGTGGGGTGACAGCGCGGCTGTCCACTGGGGCCACGGGTCGCGTCGAGTCCTTCTTCTTCGCGGACCAGGAGCGGGGGCTGCGCCGCCGCCGGTCCGGTGCTGACAGCCTCGCAGGTGTTGGAGTAGCCTTGGAGCCCACGGAGACGCGCGGGGCCCCCGCGCGGGCCGCCCTAGGTTGGAGATGGGAGCTGGGTGCAGAAGGGGTGAGCCCCCGAGGCGGCGAAGCCCAGGAGCTCTGCCACCCGCTCCAACAGCACGTGGCGGCCGCCCTCCAGCAGTCTGCACTGCAGCAGGTCTCGGGCCACCGTGAGCGCGGCCCTCGAGTTTGCTTGCTCCCGGCGGGTGTACGGTGTCGTGGTCGCGGCGTGATTGGAGGCCCTTGCTGCCGACCGCGCCTGCCGCAGTGTGAGTGCTGTCGAAGCCTGTTCGCATCGCCCGCGGCCCGCAACACCCTGCGAACCGCGAGCTTCCTGGGGCACAGGGTCGCCCGAGGCGAGCGGCTTTGCGCGGGCGGGCCATGCCGCCCATGGGTCTGGGTTGCCCTCCTGGTCGCCGGGCATGGTGATGGCGACGCGACGGGGCACAGAGCAGTGGAAGACGAATTCCGGCGCACCCCTACCTGGCGCGCCAAATGTCGGATTTCGGGTTCCGGCAGAACCTTGAGTTTCGAACACTGGGGTGCGCGCGGAGATTTTGCCTCCTACCTACCTGCACCCCTCCGCCATGCTAGGATCTAAAACTAAGGAAAGAACAACACAAGAGACACAGGGTTTATACTGGTTCGGGCCACCATTGTGGTGTAATACCCTACTCCAGTGTGGGGTGTGGTGGATTGCCTCTTGGGCTGATGATGATCAACAATACAAGGAAGAACAGCCTCGCGAGGGACTGTTCTTAGCTGGGGCGATGAACTGCTCAGTGGAGTTCAGTCACCTTCTCTCTCTCTCTCTGCCTCCAGCCAACCGACCGAACCCCCTCTCCCTGTGGGTGGCTGGTCCTATTTATAGAGGCCCTGGTCCTCTTCCCAAATATCGAGCGGGAAGGGAGCCAACAATGGCGGGCTAATTTGAAGGGGGACATCTAGTATCAGCTATCCTGACAAAAGTGGTCTTCGTCTGCGCAAAGCTCTGGTGATGACGCCGTCTTGGGCTCCACGATGACCTCTGTCTCGTCGTCCTCGTGGTCTTGGTCTTGTTGCACCGAAATGGCAACCTTTGCCTGATGCCTCGGTACTCCGCGGCTGCGCTTGCCCCCTTTGCACCAAAGAGGAAAGGAGGACGCTGCGCGGGCTGGCACCCGCCTGGCGCCCTGAGTCGTCATGGCTTGCGTCCCGGGCACCTCGTGAGGTACCCTGCCTTGATCTCTCCGCCTCCTCGTGAGCCAGCCTGACGAGGCCGTGCCTGAGGAAGCTCCGCGTCGTCCGCCCCGCGAGGCTTGGCCCCTCGCGAGGGTCTTGGGTTTGTGTTGGTGAAGATGGGCCGCGCTGGGCCGCGCTGGGCCCCCCTTTGAGCCACGCCGCAGGCCGCAGGCAGGCAAGTCTGGGGACCCCCGTTCCCAGAACGCCGACACTGAGGAAGTCCCTGCAGAATTCAGATACATACTTTCTGGTGCAACAGCAAGCGCTGGAGGACTTAAGCGCCAAACAAGAGAAAGTTAATAAGCTTGCTAAGCATCTTGCCAGCATTATGGGTACTCAGGATATTGTTTCTTGAGCTCTTCTGAAGTGGTTTCAGTTCTGGACTTGTTTTGCTGCGGTGTTTATATGCTGCTGTGTTCCCTATATTTGCACTGGTGGCGAGCTTTGATGCCCAGTGGATGTAATATGTGTAATAGCCATGATACCCTAGTGTAAGTTGCTTGCTTATTTATTTCCTTGTTGTCTTGTTTATTTGTTTGCTTGTAGTCAATGCAGTTCTTTTTCTGTGGTTTGCTAGTGGCTGCAATAACCTATTTTTTAAAACTAGGCCACAATAACCATGGGCTAATATTTACTGTAGTGACACTGGGCCTCCTACGGGCCGTAGAAATAGTGGGCCTTCTATGGGCCGTATAAACAGTGGGCCTTCTCCGGGCCGTAGAAACAGTGGGCCTTCTATGGGCCATAGAAACAATGGGCCTTCTACGGGCCGTATCATCAATGGGCCTTCTATGGGCCGTATCATTAATGGGCCTTATACGAGCCAAACAGACCGCATTCTGGCCGTAAACGGGCTAGAGTTGGAATCGTCCGTTCATGGGCCGACCATAATGGGCCATCACTAATAGGCCGTATTTGATGACGCTATGAAAATGTAACCACGGGCTAACTGTAACCACGGGCTGAATTTGGCCCACAAGCAGGAAATGACAGTAACGGGCCACAAGTAAACGAATGCTGGAAATGAGCCCAAGAATAAATGGGCTCTGAGAAGGCCGAAAGATAACATGGGATGGAGACGGCCCAACGGAATAACGGGCCGTTAATGGGTATAAAGTGATACACTGTTCATTACGGGCCAGTTTCACCATGGGCCGTTAATGGGTGTAAAGTGATACACTGTTCATTACGGGCCTGTTTCACCACGGGCCGTTAATAGGCCAAGAGTTACATAGGGCCTCATATGGGCCGAAAGACGTCATGGGCCATACATGGGCCAGAAGTGAAAACGGGCTGGAATCATATTGGATGGCCCAGATGACGCTACTATGCCTAATTCGGATAGGGCTTAAGGGCCTTGGGTCAGCGGGCTGTAAATGGGCTATATGCGAACAGGCCGTTAACAGGCTTTCCATGGGCCGGCCCGCCACCTTTTGACCAAGTCAAACGGGCCAGCCTTTTCACAGGAATGGGCCTCTGTTGGGCCGTGCCACGTGTCAACGTATCATAGGCGCCTTCTGTCCAATGAGTGGATGACATCTGTCCCGACGATGAGCCGACACATGTTTCCTCCAGCCAATGATGATTGTACACGTGGAAAATCCCCATTGGTCGGGGTTGTTAACGGGTTATCGGATCCAAAACCCGACCCGATAGCTTAACGGCGTTCCGTTACGGTGGATGCCACGTGTCGGTCACCCTTGACGAAAGCACTTCTGTGACGCGCGATTTATCATCATGGAAGTGGGCACTTCCGTGATGATAATTTTGGTAATGTCATGGAACACTTCTACGACAGCACATGTATGAGTATCTTGATTCTGTCATAAATTTGTCATGGATGTACATGCATGACAAAAAACGCGACCTACTGTGACAAACATGTATCATCACGGAAGTGTATTTTTTTGTAGTGATTGCTATCATCACTACAAAATACCAAAAACATTACTTTTACTATTGTTACCTTTTGCTACCGTTACCACTACTATCATATTACTTTGCTACTAAACACTTCGCTGCAGATATTAAGTTTCCAGGTGTGGTTGAATTGACAACTCAGCTGCTAATACTTGAGAGTATTCTTTGGCTCCCCTTGTGTCGAATCAATAAATTGGGGTTGAATACTCTACCCTCGAAAACTGTTGCGATCCCCTATACTTGTGGGTTATCAAGACTATTTTCTGGCGCCATTGCCGGGGAGCATAGCTCTATTCTTTGAGTCACTTGGGATATATATATGCTTATCATTATGAAGAACTTGAGAGATCCAAAAACCAAGATTTATCCCTCAACTACGTGGGGAAGTAAGGAACTGCCATCTAGCTCTGCACTTGATTCACCTTCTGTTATGAGTAAGTTTGCGACACCTACACCTGCTTCTACTATTCGTTCTGATATGTCACATGTTATTGATGATGCCACTTCTTCTATGCATGATACTTATGATGAAACTACCTCTATGCTTGATACTACTGTGCCACTTAGTGATTTTCTTGATGAACAACTTGCTAGGGCTAGAGAAATTGAAAATATTGAATCTGATGATACTGATGAAAGTGATGATGAAGAATCACTTGTTATTCCTAAGGGTTATGTCTTTGATCAAGAAGCTTCTTCAGCTATTTTAGCGTGCCAAAACAGAACTGAACTCAAAAGATTATTAGCTAAATGGAGTAAGCAATCTTTAAATGCTAGAATGAAACCTGGCCCTGCTTTTGCTACTTCACCTATCTTTATTACTGATAAGGATTATGAATTCTCTGTTGATCCTGATATAATTACTTTAGTTGAATCTGATCCTTTTCATGGTTATGAATCTGAAACTGTTGTGGCACATCTTACTAAATTGAATGATATAGCTACCTAGTTTACTAATGATGAGAGAACTCGTTACTTTTAGATCCTCAAAATATTTCCGTTCTCATTAAAGGGTGATGGTAAGATATGGTTTAATTCTCTTGATCTTGGTTGTGTGCATAGTCCCCAGGATATGATTTATTACTTCTCTGCTAAATATTTCCCTACTCATAAGAAACAAGCTGCTTTAAGGGATATATATATAATTTTGTGCAAATTGAAGAAGAGAGTCTCCCACAAGCTTGGGGGAGGCTTCTCCAATTACTTAATGCTTTGCCCGATCATCCTCTTAAGAAAAATTAAATACTTGATATCTTTTATAATGGACTAACCGATGCCTCCAGAGATTACCTAGATAGTTGTGCTGGTTCTGTTTTCAGGGAAAGAACGCCGGATGAAGCTGAAATTCTATTGAACAATATGTTGACAAATGAAAATAATTGGACACCTCCGGAGCCAATTCCTAAACCAACTCCGAAGAAGATGGGTATTCTATTTCTCAGTCCTGAAGATATGCAAGAGGCAAAGAAATCTATGAAAGAAAAAGGTATTAAAGCTGAAGATGTTAAGAATTTACCTCCAATTGAAGAAATACATGGTCTTAATTTACCGCCTGTTGAAGAAACATATAATCTTAATCCATTACCTAATGAAGAAACTCATGGTCTTGATAACCCGACACAGGTAATAAAGGTAAATTCTCTCTATAGATATGATAAAGCTGAAATCCCATTTACTAAATTTGCTAGCCCATGCTTAGATGAGTTTGATAAATTTATGGCTAAGCAAGAAGATTTTAATGCTTATTTTGATAGACAATTGAAATACAATTCAAATATGCTTGAACACTTGGGTGATTATATGGCTAATGTTAAAGGTGAACTTAAACTTATTAGTAAACAGGCTTCTATGGTTACCACTCAAGTAGAATAAGTACTTAGAGCTCAAAATGACTTGCTCAATGAATTGAATAGTAAAGCGAATGATAATGCTGTTAGAGTGGCTACTAGAACCGATAAAATGACTCAGGAACCTTTGTATCCTGAAGGCCATCCTAAGAGAATTGAACAAGATTCTTAGAGAAATAATTTAGATGCACCTAGTCCTTCTAAAAGGAAGAAAAAGAAAATTGATAGGACTTTGCATGCTTCTAGTGAACCTGTTATTGAACCACCTGAGAATCCAAATGATATTTCTATTTCTGATGCTGAAACTCAATCTGGTAATGAACCTGAAACTAGTGATAATGTTACTGATGATGTTCATGATGATCCTCAACCTAGTAATGGCAATGATGTAGAAATTGAACCTGTTGTTGATCTTCATAACCCACAATCAAAGAATCAACGTTATGATCAGAAAGATTTTGTTGCTTGGAAACATGGTAAACAAAAAGAGAGCCTTGGGTTCAGAAACCCATGCCTTTTCCTCCCAAACCATCCAAGAAAAAGGATGATGAGGATTTTCAGCGTTTTGCTGAAATGATTAGACCTATATTTCTGCGTATGCGATTAACTGATATGCTTAAAACAAATCCTTATGCTCAGTACATGAAAGATATTATTACAAATAAAAGAAAGATATCAGAAGCTGAAATTTCCACCATGCTTGCTAATTATACTTTTAAGGGTGGAATACCAAAGAAACTTGGAGATCCAGGAGTACCCACTATACCATGCTCCATTAAAAGAAACTATGTTAAAGCTGCTTTATGTGATCTTGGAGGTGGTGTTAGTGTTATGCTTCTCTCTTTATATCATAGACTTGATTTGAATAAGTTGACACCTACCGAAATATCTTTGCAAATGGCTGATAAATCAACTGCTATACCTGTCGGTATTTGTGAGGATGTGTCTGTTGTAGTTGCAAATGTTACTATTTTAACGGACTTTGCTATTCTTGATATTCCCGAGGACGATAGTATGTCTATTATTCTTGGAAGACCCTTTTTGAATACTGAAGGGGCTGTTATTGATTGCACTAAAGGCAATGTCACTTTTCATGTTAATGGTAATGAGCATACGGTACACTTTCCGAGGAAACAACCTCAAGTTCATAGTATCAACTCTATTGGAAAAATTCCATCGATTATATTTGGAGGTTTTGAATTTCCTCTTCCTATTGTCAAGAAGAAATATGATATTCTTATTATTGGGGATGTGCATATCCCCGTTGAGGTAACATAGTGTTATTCGAAATTTCTCTGATTCCATGTTATTCGGAATGAGTTCGTTAACACAACTTGATGAACCTTGTTAGAGGATTCCTTTTGATGATCATGAGATGGATGAAACTAGAAGGCACAACCTTCTGTACCCCACTTTTACTTTCTGTTATTTATATTAAATAAAATAAAAATAAATATTTTCTGTCTGTTATCTGATTATCTGTGCAATATAAAAATACCTCAAAAATAAAAGTTCTCCAAATGCCCTGAAATTTAAATATGATTTTTTTCTAGAATATTTGAGGATTTATGGAACTGAGAACACACCAGGGGGGTCAACCACCTGCCCACGAGGGTGGAGGGCACGCCCACCTACCTCGTGGGCCCACAGTGGCCCTCCTCCACTTATTCCTGCACCCACACACTTCATCTTCCTCCCACAAACACGAATATCCAGCTCAAACCCGAGTCTAAGCTCGTTTTATTGCCATTTTCGATCTCCTTGCTCAAAGCACCTCTCACAAAACTGCTTGGGAAGATTGTTCCTTGGTATGTGACTCCTCCATTGGTCCAATTAGTTTTTGTTCTAGTGCTTTATTCATTGCTAATTTGTGTTGCTTAGGTGACCCTGTTCTTGAGCTTGCATGTCAAATTTATATGGTCAAAGTAGTTTTGATGCATGATATAGGCCCTAGGCACTTGTAGGAGTAGTTGCTATCAATATTATTGAGTTTGGTTTACTTTTATTTTGAAGTTACTAAAAATTTCAGAATTTTTCAAAAAATGATGAGGAGACTTTTGAGGGGCTCATCGAGCCAAAGCTCGAAGGAAAAGGCACCGAAACCTAAGTATAATCTGCCTCGCACTGCGGAGGTTCGGGTGTGTGATTGGCCTTCCGAGGATTTCTTGAGAGCAGCCGGGATTTATGAAGATTTTCATGAATTGGCTCATAATGCAGGCCTCACCTCTTTCCTCCACGACCAATGCGATCAGTATCTCTTACTCACAAATACCTTTGTGCAAAACTTTCAATTTCATTCTAGGAACTCACCACCTACGGTGGAGTTTCATTTATATGATGAGCATAAGGAGATGTCACTTTATGATTTGTGTCGGATTTGTTTAGTCCCTTTTGAGGGAAAGACAGAAGAGCCACATCGTGATGATGTGGAGGGATTTATTGATACTATCACTGTAGGGGAAACAAGGAAGGTTTTCGATGCACGAATCACTAGCATACATTTTCCGGTTTTACGTTAATTTGCATTATTTGCTAGTCGTTGCTTAATTGGTCGCGGAAACTGTGGAAACCATAGTATCCCTGATATTATTATTTTGCTCCAAGGTTTATAGAGTGATAACATTTTTAGTATGGGCGGTATTATTGCTAAACGGTTAAGTCTGAACCGTACAAAGGGCCCCATCTTTGGAGGCATCTATGCTTCACGCCTAGCTGCACATTTTAACATACCTATTAGGCATGCTGAGAAGGAAGTGCTGCCTCGTGTTTATCTAGATTATAAAAGTATGGTGGCACATTATTTTATTGTTAAGAATAGGGAAGGAGAGCTTAAATATCAATTGTTCTTTAATTAACATCATCCTGAGACTATTACCCTGCCTGCTCCTTCTTTGTTTGATTTATCTGTAGGCACGTACCTTGTTCCGTTGAAGGCTATTCACGCCTACCGGAACCCTGCACTAGCTGAGGAGCCAGAGCCGGAACCACAAGTTGATCCTTCACGACAGTCTAATTACCAGTGGGATCCGGAGATGATTGTCAGCCAGTGGCAATCGGAGCCTTCCTCTTCTTCTTCTCAGTACGACCCCAACTACTATTATGGATAAACGCCAGGCCAGCCGTGGCCATAGACCAACTTAGGCCAAAAGCCTAAGCTTGGGGGAGTACGTATTTCCCACCGACATTACATTTATGCTCACACACTCATTGCTAGAGGTCGATGCTCATACTTTTTCATTGTATCATCCATGCTAGTTTATTTCCTTTTTTATGCTTTCTTCTTGTGTGTTTAATAAACCTTAAGAAAAACCAAAAAAATAGTTGTAGCTTTTAGTTAGTTTAATTTCCATGCTTGTAGTAGTAATTAAAAAGAAAACCCAAAAAGATTTCCTGTTCTTCTTTTTGCTTATTGCGAGCTTTCCCGTGTAAATAGTTTTATTTCTTTTCTTTTCTTTGGGGTCGATAGGAGAAGACCATAATTAAATTGTTGAAGTGTCTCTTATATACATTATTGTTGATCTGACAAAAGAGCCCGTATTGCCTTGTCTTCTCCTGTTTATTGAATGCTTCCAGATTCCAGCTTAGTCCAATGCACGTGCACTATTATTATTATTCACACTATTCGGTCGTGCAAGTGAAAGGCAATTATGACGATATATGATGGACTGACTGAGATGAGAAAAGTTGGTATGAACTCGACCCCTTTTTTTGTAAATATGATTAGTTCATCGTTCCTGATTCATCCTATTATGAATAAACATGTTTGCAATGACAACTAGAGATAATAGTTTCTTGTGCCATGCTTGATTAGCTATGAGTTATAATGGTTTACCTTGCGTGCCAACACGCTATTAAAATGGTTATGATGTGGTATGATAAGGTGGTATCCTCCTCTGAATGATTTAAGTGACTAGACTTGGCACATGTTCACGCATGTAGTTGAAACAAAATCAACATAGCCTTCACGATATTTATGTTCATGGTGGATTATATCCTACTCATGCTTGCATTCGGTGTTGATTAATTTTAATGCATGTTCATGACTGTTGTCGCTCTCTAGCTGGTCGCTTCCCAATCTTTTGCTAGCCTTCACCTATGCTAAGCGGGAATACTGCTTGTGCATCCAAATTCCTTAAACCCAAAGTTATTCCGCAGGAGTCCACTATACCTACCTATATACGGTATCTACCTGCCATTCCAAGTAAATTTGTATGTGCCAAACTCTAAACCTTCAAATAAATATCATGTTTTGTATGCTCTAATAGCTCATATATCAACTAGGGCTGTCTGTATCTTCCATGTTAGGCGGGTTATTCTCAAGAGGAGTGGACTCCGCTCCTCACTCACGAGATAAATGGCTGGTCACCGGGATGCCCAGTCCCATGCTTTATGCAAACTAAATCAAAATAATTGCAAACAAAACTCCCCCTGGTACTCTTGTTAGTTGGAGGCACTCATTGTTTCGAGCAAGCCATGGATTGATGCTTGCTGGTGGAAGGGGGAGTATAAATTTACCATTCTGTTTGGGAACCGCCTATAATGTGTGTAGCATGGAAGATATCGCCATCTCTTGGTTGTTATGTTGACAATGAAAGTATACCGCTCAAAATATTATTCACCTCTGCTTCAAAACCAAGCTCTGGCACCTCAACAAATCCTTGCTTCCCTCTGCGAAGGGCCTATCTATTTACTTTTATGCTGAGTCATCATCCTCTTATTAAAAAGCACTAGTTAGAGAGCACTACTGTCAATACTTCTTCGGAAGAGAACCATATAATGTGTGAAGTGGAGTACATAGCTTCTTCGGAAGCAGCAAATGAAGGAGTCTGGATGAAGGAGTTCATATCCGATCTAGGTGTAATACCTAGTGCATCGGGTCCAATGAAAATCTTTCGTGACAATACTGGAGCAATAGCCTTGGTGAAGGAATCCAGATTTCACAAGAGAACCAAACACATCAATAGACGCTTCAATTCCATCCGCGATCAAGTCAGGGAGGGAGACATAGAGATTTGCAAAATACATACGGATCTGAATGTTGCAGACCCGTTGACTAAACCTCTTCCACGAGCAAAACATGATCAGCACCAAGACTCCATGGGTGTTAGAATCATTACTATGCAATCTAGATTGCTGACTCTAGTGCAAGTGGGAGACTGAAGGAAATATGCCCTAGAGGCAATAATAAAGTTATTATTTATTTCCTTATATCATGATAAATGTTTATTATTCATTCTAGAATTGTATTAACCGGAAACATAATACTTGTGTGAATAAATAGACAAACAAAGTGTCACTAGTATGCCTCTACTTGACTAGCTCGTTAATCGAAGATGGTTATGTTTCCTAACCATAAACAAAAGAGTTGTTATTTGATTAACAGGGTCACATCATTAGGAGAATGATGTGATTGACATGACCCATTCCATTAGCTTAGCACCCGATCGTTTAGTATGTTGCTATTGCTTTCTTCATAACTTATACATGTTCCTATGACTATGAGGTTATGCAACTCCCGTTTACCGGAGGAACACTTTGGGTACTACCAAACGTCACAACGTAATTGGGTGATTATAAAGGAGCATTACAGGTGTCTCCAAAGGTAGATGTTGGGTTGGCGTATTTCGAGATTAGGATTTGTCACTCCGATTGTCGGAGAGGTATCTCTGGGCCCTCTCGGTAATGCACATCACTTAAGCCTTGCAAGCAATGCAACTAATGAGTTAGTTGCGAGATATGTATTACGGAACGAGTAAAGAGACTTGCCGGTAACGAGATTGAACTAGGTATTAAGATACCGACGATCGAATCTCGGGCAAGTAACATACCGATGACAAAGGGAACAACGTATGTTGTTATGCGGTCTGACCGATAAAGATCTTCGTAGAATATGTAGGAGCCAATATGGGCATCCAGGTCCCGCTATTGGTTATTGACCGGAGACGTGTCTCGGTCATGTCTACATTGTTCTCGAACCCGTAGGGTCCGCACGCTTAAGGTTTCGATGACAGTTATATTATGAGTTTATGAGTTTTGATGTACCGAAGGATTTCGGAGTCCCGGATGAGATCGGGGACATGACGAGGAGTCTCGAAATGGTCGAGACGTAAAGATCGATATATTGGACGACTATATTCGGACACGAAGGTTCCGGTGATTCGGTATTTTTCGGAGTACGGTAGTTACGCGGAAGCAATGGGCCTTGATGGGCTTTAGTGGAAGAGAGAAGGGCCAATGGGCTGCTGCGGCCCCTCCCCTCTAGTCCGAATTGGATAGGAAAGGGGCGCCGGCCACCTCTCCTTCTCCTCCACTTCCTTCTCCCTTCCTCCCCTCTTGGTGGACTCCTACTAGGACTTGGAGTCCTAGTTGGACTCCACATCCTGGCCGCACCTAGCCTTGGCCGGCCTCCTCCTCCTCCATCCTTTATATACTGAGGCAAGGGGCACCCCATGAACAGAAGTTGATCCACATGATCTTATTCTTAGCCGTGTGCGGCGCCCCCAGCCACCATAGTCCTCGATAATATTGTAGCGGTGCTTAGGCGAAGCCCTGCAGCAGTAGTGCATCAAGATCGTCACCACGCCGTCGTGCTGACGGAACTCTTCCCCGACACTTTGCTGGATCGGAGTCCGGCGATCGTCATCGAGCTGAACGTGTGCTAGAACTCGGAGGTGCCGTAGTTTCGGTGCTTGATCAGTCGGGCCGTGGAGACGTACGACTACATCAACCAAACGCTTCCGTTGTCGATCTACTAGGTACGTAGATCACACTCTCCCCTCGTTGCTATGCATCACCATGATCTTGCGTGTGCGTAGGAAAATTTTAAAATTACTACGAAACCCAACAGTGGCATCCGAGCCTAGGTTTTATATGTTGATATTATATGCACGAGTAGAACACAAGTGAGTTGTGGGCGATATAAGTCATACTGCTTACCAGCATGTCATACTTTGGTTCGGCGGTATTGTTGGATGAAGCGGCCCGGACCGACATTACGCGTACGCTTACGCGGGACCGGTTCTCCCGATGTGCTTTGCACATAGGTGGCTTGCGGGTGACAGTTTCTCCAACTTTAGTTGAACCGAGTGTGGCTACGCCTGGTCCTTGTGAAGGTTAAAACAGCACCAACTTGACAAACTATCGTTGTGATTTTTGATGCGTAGGTAAGAACGGTTCTTGCTAAGCCCGTAGCAGCCACGTAAAACTTGCAACAACAAAGTAGAGGACGTCTAACTTGTTTTTGCAGGGCATGTTGTGATGTGATATGGTCAAGACGTGATGAGATATAAGTTGTTGTATGAGATGATCATGTTTTGTTGAAGTTATCGGCAACTGGCAAAGCTTATGGTTGTCTCTTTATTGCATAAGATGCAAGCGCCAAATAATTGCTTTACTTTATCGCTATGCGATAGCAATAGTTGCAAGAAATGTTGGCGAGACGACCATGTGACGACACATTGATATAGATCAAGATGATGGAGATCATGGTGTCATGCCGGTGACGATGAAATCATGACGTACTTTGGAGATGGAGATCAAAGGCACAAGATGATGATGGCCATATCATGTCACATATTTTGATTGCATTGTGATGTTTATCTTTTATACATCTTATTTTGCTTAGTTTGACGGTAGCATTATAAGATGATCTCTCACTAAATTTCAAGAAGTGTTCTCCCTGAGTATGCACCGTTGCCAAAGTTCGTCGTGCAGACACCACGTGATGATCGGGTGTGATAAGCTCTACGTCCATCTACAACGGGTGCAAGCCAGTTTTGCACACGCAGATACTCAGGTTAAACTTGACGAGCCTAGCATATGCAGATATGGCCTCGGAACACGGAGACCGAAAGGTCGAGCGTGAATCATATAGTAGATATGATCAACATAGTATGTTCACCAATGAAACTACTCCATCTCACGTGATGATCGGACATGGTTTAGTTGATTTGGATCACGTGATCACTTAGAGGATTAGAGGGATGTCTATCTAAGTGGGAGTTCTTAAGTAATATGATTAATTGAACTTAAATTTATCATGAACTTAGTCATGGTAGTATTTTGCATATTATGTTGTAGATCAATAGCTCGCGTTGTTGCTTCCCTGTGTTTATTTTGATATGTTCCTAGAGAAAATTGTTTGAAAGATGTTAGTAGCAATGATGCGGATTGGATCCGTGATTTGAGGTTTATCCTCATTGCTGCACAGAAGAATTATGTCCTTGATGCACCGCTAGGTGACAGACCTATTGCAGGAGCAGATGCAGACGTTATGAACGTTTGGCTAGCTCAATATGATGACTACTTGATAGTTTAGTGCACCATGCTTAACGGCTTAGAATCGGGACTTCAAAGACGTTTTGAACGTCATGGACCATATGAGATGTTCCAGGAGTTGAAGTTAATATTTCAAGCAAATACCCGAGTTGAGAGATATGAAGTCTCCAACAGGTTCTATAGCTAAAAGATGGAGGAGAATACGCTCAACTAGTGAGCATGTGCTCAGATTGTCTGGGTACTACAATCGCTTGAATCAAGTGGGAGTTAATCTTCCAGATAAAATAGTGATTGACAGAATTCTCTAGTCACCATCACCAAGTTAGTAGAACTTCGTGATGAACTATAGTATGCAAGGGATGATGAAAACGACTCCCGAGCTTTTCATGATGATGAAATCGATGAAGGTAGAAATCAAGAAAGAGCATCAAGTGTTATGGTACAAGACCACTAGTTTCAAGAAAAGGGCAAAGGGAAGAAGGGGAACTTCAAGAAGAACGGCAAGCAAGTTGCTGCTCAAGTGAAGAAGCCCAAGTCTGGTCCTAAGCCTGAGACTAAGTGCTTCTACTGCAAAGGGACTGGTCACTGGAAGCGGAACTACCCCAAGTGATTGGCGGATAAGAAGGATGGCAAAGTGAACATAAAGTATATTTGATATACATGTTATTGATGTGTACTTTACTAGTGTTTATAGCAACCCCTCAGTATTTGATACTAGTTCAGTTGCTAAGATTAGTAACTCGAAACGGGAGTTGCAGAATAAACAGAGACTAGTTAAGGGTGAAGTGACGATGTGTGTTGGAAGTGGTTCCAAGATTGATATGATCATCATCGCACACTCCCTATACTTTCGGGATTAGTGTTGAACCTAAATAAGTGTTATTTGGTGTTTGCAGCATGAATATGATTTGATCATGTTTATTGCATACGGTTATTCATTTAAGTAAGAGAATAAATTGGTGTTCTGTTTACATGAATAAAACCCTATATGGTTACACACCCAATGAAAATACTTCAGTGGATCTCGATCATAGTGATACACATAATCGTAATATTGAAACCAAAAGATGCAAAGTTAATAATGATAGTGCAACTTATTTGTAGCACTGTCGTTTAGGTCATATTGGTGTAAAGCGCATGAAGAAACTCCATGCTGATGGGATTTTGGAATCACTTGATTATGAATCACTTGATGCTTGCGAACCATGCCTCATGGGCAAGATGACTAAGACTCCGTTCTCCGGAGCGAGCAACTGACTTATTGGAAATAATACATACTGATGTATGCGGTCCGATGAGTGTTAAGGCTCACGGCAAGTATCGTTATTTTCTGAACTTCACAGATGATTTGAGCAGATATGGGTATATCTACTTGATGAAGCATAAGTCTGAAACATTTGAGAAGTTCAAAGAATTTCAGAGTGAAGTGGAAAATCATCGTAACAAGAAAATAAAGTTTCTACGATCTGATCGCGGAGACAAATATTTGAGTTACGAGTTTGGTCTTCAATTAAAACAATGTGGAATAGTTTCACAAACTCATGCCACATGGAACACCACAGCATAATGGTGTGTCCGAACGTCATAACCGTACTTTATTGGATATAGTGCAATCTATGATGTCTCTTACCGATCTACCACTATCGTTTTGGGGTTATGCATTAGAGACAGCTGCATTCACGTTAAAAGGGCACCATCTAAACCTGTGAGACGCAACCGTAAACTCTGGTTGGCAAGAAACCAAAGTTGTCGTTTCTTAAAGTTTGGGGTTGCAATGCTTATGTGAAAAAGTTTCATCCTGATAAGCTCAAACCCAAATCGGAAAAGTGTGTCTTCATAGGATACCCAAAGTTACTGTTGGGTACACCTTCTATCACAGATCCGAAGGCAAGACATTCGTTGCTAAGAATGGATCCTTTCTAGAGAAGGAGTTCTCTCGAAAGAAGTGAGTGGGAGGAAAGTAGAACTTGATAGTAATTGTACCTTCTCCCTTATTGGAAAGTAGTTCATCACAGAAATCTGTTCCTGTGACTCCTACACCAATTAGTGAGGAAGCTAATGATGATGATCATGTAACTTCAGATCAAGTTACTACCGAATCTCGTAGGTAAACCAGAGTGAGATCCGCACCAGAGTGGTACGGTAATCCTGTTCTGGAAGTCATGCTACTAGACATGGAACCTACGAACTATGAAGAAGCGATGGTGAGCCCAGATTCCGCAAATGGCTTGAGAGCCATGAAATCTGAGATGAGATCCATGTATGAGAACAAAGTATGGACTTTGATTGACTTGCCCAATGATCGGCGAGCCATTGAGATTAAATGGATCTTCAAGAGGAAGACGGACGCTGATAGTAGTGTTACTATCTACAAAGCTAGAATTGTCGCAAAAAGGTTTTCGACAAGTTCAAGGTGTTGACTACGATGAGAGTTTCTCACTCGTATCTATGCTTAAGTCTGTCCGAACATGTTAGCAATTGCCGCATTTTATGAAATCTGGCAAATGGATAACCAAAACTGCATTCCTTAATGGATTTATTAAAGAAGAGTTGTATATGATGCAACCAGAAGGTTTTGTCAATCCTAAAGGTGCTAACAAAATATGCAAGCTCCAGCGATCCATCTATGGACTGGTGCAAGCATCTCGGAGTTGGAATATACGCTTTGATAAGTTGATCAAAGCATATAGTTTTATACAGACTTGCGGTGAAGCCTGTATTTACAAGAAAGTGAGTGGGAGCACTACAACATTTCTGATAAGTATATGTGAATGACATATTGTTGATCGGAGATAATGTAGAATTATTCTGCAAAGCATAAAGGAATGTTTGAAAGGAGTTTTTCAAAGAAAGACCTCGGTGAAGCTGCTTACATATTGAGCATCAAGATCTATAGAGATAGATCAAGACGCCTTGATAAGTTTTTCAATGAGTACATACCTTGACAAGATTTTGAAGTAGTTCAAAATGGAACAGTCAAAGAACATGTTCTTGCCTATGTTGCAAGGTGTGAAATTGAGTAAGACTCAAAGCCCGACCACGTGAGAAGATAGAAATAGAATGAAAGTCATTCCCTATGCCTCAGCCATAGGTTCTATAAAGTATGCCATGATGTGTACCAGATCTATTGTATACCCTACACTGTGTTAAGCAAGGGAGTACAATAGTGATCTAAGAGTAGATCACTGGACAGCGGTCAAAATTATCCTTAGTGGAATAAGGAAATATTTCTCAATTATGGAGGTGACAAAAAGGTTCGTCGTAAAAGGTTACGTCGATGCAAGTTTTGACACATATCTGGATGACTCTAAGTCTCGATCTAGATACATATTGAAAGTGGGAGCAATTAGCTAGAGTAGCTCCGTGCAGAGCATTGTTGACATAGAAATTTGCAAATACTTACGGATCTGAATGTGACAGACCCGTTGACTAAAATTATCTCACAAGCAAAACATGATCACACCTTAGTACTCTTTGGGTGTTAATCACATAGCGATGTGAACTAGATTATTGACTCTAGTAAACCCTTTGGGTGTTGGTCACATGACGATGTGAACTATGGGTATTAATCACATGGTGATGTGAACTATTGATGTTAAATCACATGGCGATGTGAACTAGATTATTGACTCTAGTGCAGGTGGGAGACTGAAGGAAATATGCCCTAGAGGCAATAATAAAGTTATTATTTATTTCCTTATATCATGATAAATGTTTATTATTCATGCTAGAATTGTATTAACCGGAAACATAATACTTGTGTGAATACATAGACAAAAAGTGTCACTAGTATGCCTCTACTTGACTAGCTCGTTAATCAAAGATGGTTATGTTTCCTAACCATAAACAAAAAGTTGTTATTTGATTAACGGGATCACATCATTAGGAGAATGATTGATTGACATGACCCATTCCATTAGCTTAGCACCCGATCGTTTAGTATGTTGCTATTGCTTTCTTCATGACTTATACATGTTCCTATGACTATGAGATTATGCAACTCCCGTTTACCGGGAGGAACACTTTGTGTGCTACCAAACGTCACAACGTAACTGGGTGATTATAAAGGAGTACTACAGGTGTCTCCAAAGGTACATGTTGGGTTGGCGTATTTCGAGATTAGGATTTGTCACTCCGATTGTCGGAGAGGTATCTCTGGGCCCTCTCGGTAATGCACATCACTTAAGCCTTGCAAGCATTGCAACTAATGAGTTAGTTGCGGAATGATGTATTACAGAACGAGTAAAGAGACTTGCCAATAACGAGATTGAACTAGGTATTTGGAATACCGACGATCGAATCTCGGGCAAGTAACATACCGATGACAAAGGGAACAACGTATGTTGTTATGCGGTCTGACCGATAAAGATCTTCGTAGAATATGTAGGAGCCAATATGGGCATCCAGGTCCCGCTATTGGTTATTGACCGGAGACGTGTCTCGGTCATGTCTACATTGTTCTCGAACCCGTAGGGTCCGCACGCTTAAGGTTTCGATGACAATTTTATTATGAGTTTATGAGTTTTGATGTACCGAAGGAGTTTGGAGTCCCGGATGAGATCGGGGACATGACGAGGAGTCTCGAAATGGTCGAGACGTAAAGACTGATATATTGGACGACTATATTCGGACATCGGAAAGGTTCCGAGTGATTTGGGTATTTTTCGGAGTACCGGGTAGTTACGGGAGAAGCAATGGGCCTTGATGGGCTTTAGTGGGAAGAGGAGAAAGGGCCAAGGGGCTGCTGCGCCCCCCTCCCCTCTAGTCCGAATTGGACTAGGGAAAAGGGGGCCGGCTACCTCTCCTTCTCCTCCACTTCCTTCTCCCTTCCTCCCCTCTTGGTGGACTCCTACTAGGACTTGGAGTCCTAGTAGGACTCCACATCCTGGCCGCACCTAGCCTTGGCCGGCCTCCTCCTCCTCCATCCTTTATATACTGAGGCAAGGGGCACCCCATGAACAGAAGTTGATCCACGTGATCTTATTCTTAGCCGTGTGCAGCGCCCCCAGCCACCATAGTCCTCGATAATATTGTAGCGGTGCTTAGGCGAAGCCCTGCAGCAGTAGTGCATCAAGATCGTCACCATGCCGTCGTGCTGACGGAACTCTTCCCCGACACTTTGCTGGATCGGAGTCCGGGGATCGTCATCGAGATGAACGTGTGCTAGAACTCGGAGGTGCCGTAGTTTCGGTGCTTGATTGGTCGGGCCGTGGAGACGTACGACTACATCAACCAAACGCTTCCGTTGTCGATCTACTAGGTACGTAGATCACACTCTCCCCTCGTTGCTATGCATCACCATGATCTTGCGTGTGTGTAGGAAAATTTTAAAATTACTACGAAACCCAACAGAAAGTGTTGTCATCCGGGATTTATTATTATGCCTCGCTAGTCGATTATGCCATTGATACGAGTAAACTTGAGACCTATGCGTTATTGTGAATGTGGTTAGTCATAATCTTTGCTGAAAACTTGAATGCTCGCTTTACATATTTACAACAACAAGAGAAAACATAGTTTGTAAAAGTTTTTCTTTATCACTTTCAGTTTTTCAACTGAATTGCTTGAGGACAAGCAAAGGTTTAAGCTTGGGGGAGTTGATACGTCTCCAACGTATCTACTTTTCCAAACACTTTTCCCCTTGTTTTGGACTCTAACTTGCATGACTTGAACGGAACAAACCCAGACTGACGCTATTTTCAGCAGAATTACCATGGTGTTATTTATGTGCAGGAGCAAACGTTCTCGGAATGACCTGAAACTTCACGGAGCCACTTCTCAGAAAATAAGAAAAATACATGCCAAAGATGAAGACCAGGGGGCCAACCACCTTGCCACGAGGGTGGGGGGAGCGCCTGCCCCCCTAGGGCGCGCCCCCTACCTCATGGGCCCCCTGTTGCCTCTCGAACTCCAACTCCACCTCCATATATTGAGTTTCGATGAGAAAAAAATCAGAGAGAAGAAATCATCGCGTTTTACGATACGGAGCCGTCGCCAAGCCCTAAAACCTCTCGGGAGGGCTGATCTAGAGTCCGTTCGGGGCTCCGGAGAGGGGAATCCATCGCCATCGTCATCATCAACCATCCTCCATCACCAATTTCATGATGCTCACCGCCGTGCGTGAGTAATTCCATCGTAGGCTTGCTGGACGTTGATGGGTTGGATGGGATCTATCATGTAATCGAGTTAGTTTTGTTAGGGTTTGATCCCTAGTGTCCACTATGTTCCGAGATTGATGTTTCTATGACTTTGCTATGCTTAATGCTTGTCACTAGGGCCCGAGTGCCATGATTTCAGATCTGAACCTATTATGTTTTCATCAATATATGAGTGTTCTTGATCCTATCTTGCAAGTCTATAGTCACCTATTATGTGTTATGATCCGTTAACCCTGAAGTGACAATAATCGGGATACTTATCGGTGATGACAATAGTTTGAGGAGTTCATGTATTCACTATGTGTAATGCTTTGTTCCGATTCTCTATTAAAAGGAGGCCTTAATATACCTTAGTTTCCGTAAGGACCCTGCTGCCACGGGAGGGTAGGACAAAAGATGTCATGCAAGTTCTTTTCCATAAGCACGTATGACTATGTTCGGAATACATGCCTACATTATATCAATGAACTGGAGCTAGTTCTGTGTCACCCTGGGTTATGACTGTTTCATGATGAACCGCATCCGACATAATTCCCCATCACTGACCCATTGCCTACGAGCTTTCCATATATTGTTCTTCGCTTATTTACTTTCCCGTTGCTATTGCTATCATCACTACAAAATACCAAAAACATTACTTTTACTACTGTTACCTTTTGCTACCGTTACCACTACTATCATATTACTTTGCTACTAAACACTTTGCTGCAGATATTAAGTTTCTAGGTGTGGTTGAATTGACAACTCAGCTGCTAATACTTGAGAATATTCTTTGGCTCCCCTTGTGTCGAATCAATAAATTTGGGTTGAATACTCTACCCTCGAAAACTGTTGCAATCCCCTATACTTGTGGGTTACCAGTTACCAAATGATTATAGATTGGAATTGGAATGTGCTGATGTTCTAGAGCATCAACTAGAGGTGCTAAGACAATGCACATATGAGTCTCAATATGTAATCAACATGTTGAGAGTGGAGGTGCAGATATCACATGCACAAGTGAAAAAAATGAAACAAGACACTAAGGTAACCACAAAGGAGCTGGATATTTTGCAAACTGAAATTTTTGCTATCTGAATCTGACCAATCCTATTTTCTGAAGAGATCATAGTTCAAATAGTAAGTTATGTTGATGCGCGTCCATGATGTATAAGCCTTATTTGCCCAGTGTATGTAATTTGTTGTTTGTGTATGCTTTATTATCACTGGGGGCGAACTATGATGCCCAGTGTGAAGGAAATATGCCATAGAGGCAATAATAAAGTTGTTATTTATATTTCCTTATATCATGATAAAATGTTTATTATTCATGCTAGAATTGTATTAACCAGAAAGTTAGTACATGTGTGAATACATAGACAAACAGAGTGTCATTAGTATGCCTCTACTTGACTAGCTCGTTAATCAAAGATGGTTAAGTTTCCTAACCATAGACATGAGTTGTCATTTGATAAACAGGATCACATCATTAGAGAATGATCTGATTGACTTGACCCATCCATTAGCTTGGCATTATGATCGTTTAGTTTATTGCTATTGTTGTCTCCATAACTTATACATGTTCCTATGACTATGAGATTATGCAACTCCCGAATACCGGAGGAACACTTAGTGTTCTATCAAACGTCACAACGAAACTAGGTGATTAAAAAGATGCTCTACAGGTGTCTCCGATGGTGTTTGTTGAGTTGGCATAGATCAAGATTAGGATTAGTCACTCCAATTGTCGGAGAAGTATCTCTGGGCCCTCTCGGTAATGCACATCACTATAAGCCTTGCAAGCAATGTGACTAATGAGATAGTTATAGGATGTTGCATTACGGAACGAGTAAGAGACTTGCCGATAATGAGATTGAACTAGGTATGATGATACCAACGATCGAATCTCGGGCAAGTAACATACCAATGACAAAGGGAACAACGTATGTTGTTATGCGGTTTGACCGATAAAGATCTTTGTAGAATATGTAGGAACCAATATGAGCATCCAGGTTTCGCAATTGGTTATTAACCAGAGATGAGTCTTGGTCATGTCTACATAGTTCTCGAACCCATAGGGACCGCATGCTTAACGTTCGATGACGATCGGTATTATGAGTTTATGTGTTTTGATGTACCGAAGGTAGTTCGGAGTCCCGAATGTGATCACGTACATGACGAGGAGTCTTGAAATGGTCGAGACATGAAGATTGATATATTGGAAGGTTATGTTTGGACACCAGAATGGTTTCGTGTGAGTTTAGGCATATACGGAGTACCGGGAGGTTACCGGAACCCCCCGGGGGCTTAATGAGCCTACATGGGCTTTAGTGGAAGAGACAGGAGGCGGCCAAGAGGTGGGGGCGCGCCCCCCAAGCCCAATCTGAATTGGGAAGGGGGTCGGCCCCCCTTTCCTTCTTCTTCTCTTCCCCTTCCTTGCCCCTCATATTAGGACTAGGAAAGGGGGGAAACCTACTCCTTGTAGGAGTAGGAATCCCCTTGGGGGCGCACCATGAGGGCCGGCCGACCCCTCCTCCCCTCCTTTATATACGAGGGAGGGGGGAACCCCATAGACACACAAGTTGACAATTGTTTTAGCCGTGTGTGGTGCCCCCCTCCACAGATACACACCTCGGTTATATTGTCGTAGTGCTTAGGTGAAGCCTTGCGCCGGTAACTTCATCATCACCATCAACACGCCGTCGTGTTGACGAAACTCTCCCTCGGTCTTAACCGGATCAAGAGTACGAGGGACGTCACCAAGCTGAACGTGTGCAGATCGCGAAGGTGCCGTACATTCAGTACTTGATCAGTTGGATCGCGAAGACGTTCGACTACATCAACCGCGTTTGTTAACGCTTCCGCTTTAGGTCTATGAGGGTACGTAGACATACTCTCCCCTCTCGTTGCTATGCATCCCTAGATAGATCTTGCGTGATCATAGGAAATTTTGGAAATACTACGTTCCTTGAGGGAGTCCTGGATTAAGGGGTCCTCGGGCGTCCAGCCTGTGTGACATGGGCCGAACTAATGGTCTATGAAGATACAAGACACAAGACTCTCTCCTGTGTCCGGATGGGACTCTCCTTCGCATGGATGGCAAGCCTAGCGTGTGGATATGAAGATTCCTTTCTCTGTAACCGACTTTGTACAACCCTAGTCCCCTCCGGTGTCTATATAAACCGGAGGGTTTAGTCCGTAGAAAAAATAATAATCTGACAGGCAAGACTTCTAGTGTTTAGCTATTACGTTCTTCTAGTAGATCAACTATTGTAACCCCCATACTCATCAATATCAATCAAGCGGGATGTAGGGTATTACCTCCCTCAAGAGGGCCCGAACATGGGTAAAAATTTGTGTCCCCTGTCTCCTGTTACCATAAACCTTAGATGCACAGTTCGGGACCCCCTACCTGAGATCCGGCGATTTTTATCCGACATTGGTGCTTTCATCGAGAGTTCCACTATGTCCCTGTCAGAAGGTTCGATGGCTCCATCCATCATCTGCAACGATCCTGCCCTAGGGGAGGTTTTTCTCCCCAGATAGATCTTCATATTTGGCGGCTTCGCACTGCGGGCCAACTCGCTTGGCCATCTGGAGCAGATCAACAGCTACGCCCCAGGTCACTGCTATCTCTTGAGCACTACATTGGTTTTCCCTTGAAGAGGAAAGGGTGATGCAGCAATGTAGCATAAGTATTTCCCTCAGTTTTTGAGAACCAAGGTATCAATCCAGTAGGAGACTACACGCAAGTCCCTCATACCTACACAAACAAATAAGAACCTCGCAACCAACGCGATAAAGGGGTTGTCAATCCCTTCACGGTCACTTACAAGAGTGAGATCTGATAGAGAGAATAATAATAAGATGGTATTTTCATGATATAGATTGAAAGTAAAGATTGCAAAATAAAAAGTGCCAGAAATAGCTAGTTGACGGGAGATTAATATAATAGAGAATAGACCCAGGGGCCATAGGTTTCACTGGTGGCTTCTCTCAAGATAGCGTAAGTATTATGGTGGGTGAACAAATTACTGTCAAGCAATTGATATAAAAGTGCATAATTATAAGAATATCTAGGCATGATCATGTATATAGGCATCACGTCCACAACAATTAGACCGAAATGATTCTGTGTCTACTACTATTACTCCACACATCGACCGCTATCCAGCATGCATCTAGAGTATTAAGTTCATAAGAACAGAGTAACACATTAGGCAAGATGACATGATGTAGAGGGATAAACTCAAGCAATATGATATAAACCCCATCTTTTTATCCTCGATGGCAACAATACAATACGTGTCTTGCTGCCCATGCTATCACTGGGAAAGGACACCGCAAAATTGAACCCAAAGCTAAGCACTTCTCTCATTGCAAGGAAGATCAATCTAGTAGGCCAAACCAAACTGATAATTCGAAGAGACTTGCAAAGATAACCAATCATACATAAAAGATTTCAAAGAAGAATCAAATATTGTTCATAGATAATCTTGATCATAAACCCACAATTCATCGGATCTCGACAAACACATCGCAAAAAGAGTTACATCGAATAGATCTCCGAGAAGATCGAGGAGAACTTTGTAATGAGATCCAAAGAGAGAGAAGAAGCCATCTAGCTAATAACTATGGACCCGAAGGTCTGAATTAAACTACTCACACATCATCGGAGAGGCTATGGTGTTGATGTAGAAGCCCTCCGTGATCGATTCCCCCTTCGACGAAGCTCCGAAAAAGGCCCCAAGATGGGATATCTTGGGTACAGAAGGTTGCGGTGGTGGAAATAGGGTTTCATGGTGCTCCTGGATTTTTCGGGGTATATGGATATATATAGGAGGAAGAAGTAGGTCGGTGGAGCTACGAGGGGCCCACGAGGGTGGAGAGCGCGCCCCCTGCCTCGTGGCCTCCTCGTTGATTTCATGACGTCCACTCAAAGTCCTCTGGATTACGTTTGTTCCAAAAATAACTCTCCGGAAGGTTTCATTCCGTTTGATATTCCTTTTCTGCGAAACACCGAAATAGGCACAAAACAGCAATTTGCACTGGGCCTTGGGTTAGTAGGTTAGTCCCAAAAATAATATAAAGGTGCTTAGTAAAGCCCATTAAACATCCAAAACATACAATATAATATCATGGAACAATCAAAAATTATAGATACGTTGGAGACGTATCAAGCATCCCCAAGATTAATTCCTGCTCGTCCTCGAGTAGGTAAATGATAAAAACAGAATTTTTGATGTGGAATGCTACCTAGCATATTTCTCAAAGTAATTTTATTTATTGTGGCATGAATGTTCAGATCCGAAAGATTTAAGACAAAAGTTTAATATTGACATAAAAATAGTAATACTTCAAGCATACTAATAAAGCAATCATGTCTTCTCAAAATAACATGGCCAAAGAAAGTTATCCCTACAAAATCATATAGTCTGGCTATGCTCTATCTTCATCACATACAGTATTTAATCATACACAACCTCGATGACAAGCCAAGCAATTGTTTCATACTTTTGATGTTCTCAAACTTTTTCAATCTTCACGCAACATATGAGCGTGAGCCATGGACATAGCACTATATGTGGAATAGAGTGGTGGTTGTGGAGAAGAAAAAAAGGAGAAGATAGTCTCACATCAACTAGGCATATCAACGGGCTATGGCGATGCCCATCAATAGATATCAATGTGAGTGAGTAGGGATTGCCATGCAACGGATGCACTAGAGCTATAAGTGTATGAAAGCTCAATAAAAGAAACTAACTGGGTGTGCATCCAACTCGCTTGCTCACGAAGACCTAGGGCATTTTGAGGAAGCCCATCATTGGAATATACATGCCAAGTTCTATAATGTAAAATTCCCACTAGTATAGGAAGGTGACAACATAGGAGACTCTCTATCATGAAGATCATGGTGCTACTTTGAAGCACAATTGTGGAAAAAGGATAGTAACATTGTCTATTCTCTCTTTTTCTCTCATTTTTATTTGGGCCTTCTTTTTTTTTTTCTTTTTTTCTTTTTTTCTTTTCGTCCGGAGTCTCATCCCGACTTGTGGCGGAATCATAGTCTCCATCATCATTTCCTCACTTGGGACAATGCTCTAATAATGATGATCATCACACTTTTATTTACTTACAACTGAAAGATTACAACTCAATACTTAGAACAAAATATGACTCTATGTGAATGCCTGGGGCGATGTACTGGGATATGCAACGAATGAAGAGTGACATGTATGAAATAATTATGAATGGGGGCTTTGCCACAAATACGATGTCAAGTACATGATCATGCAAAGCAATATGACAACGATGAAGCGTGTCATAATAACGGAACGGTGGAAAGTTGCATGGCAATATATGTCGGAATGGCTATGGAAATGCCATAATAGGTAGGTATGGTGGCTGTTTTGAGGAAGGTATATGGTGGGTTTAAGGTACCGGCAAAAGTTGCGCGGTACTAGAGAGGCTAGCAATGGTGGAAGGGTGAGAGTGTGTATAATCCATGGACTCAACATTAGTCATAAAGAACTCACATACTTATTGCAAAAATTTATTAGTTATTGAAACAAAGTACTACGTGCATGCTCCTAGGGGGATAGATTGGTAGGAAAAGACCATCGCTCGTCCCCGACCGCCACCCATAAGGAAGACAATCAATAAATAAATCATGCTCCGACTTCATCACATAACGGTTCACCATACGTGCATGCTACGGGAATCACAAAATTTAGAACAGGTATTTCTCAAATTCACAACTACTCAACTAGCATGACTCTAATATCACCATCCCCATATCTCAAGACAATCATCAAGTATCAAACTTCTCATAATATTCAATGCACTTTTTATGATAGTTTGTATTATACCCATCTTGGATGCCTATCATATTAGGACTAATTTTATAACCAAAGAAAATTACCATGCTTTTCTAAAGGACTCTCAAAATAATATAAGTGAAGCATGAGAGATCAATAATTTCTATAAAATAAAACCACCGCCGTGCTCTAAAAGATATAAGTGGAGCAAAACTACTTAGCTCAAAAGATATAAGTGAAGCACATAGAGTATTCTAATAAATTCCAATGAATGTATGTCTCTCCCAAAATGTGTGTACAGCAAGGATGATTGTGGTAACCTAAAAAGCAAAGACTGAAATCATACAAGACGCTCCAAGCGAAACACATATCATGTGGTGAATAAAAATATAGCCTCAAGTAAAGTTACCGATAGAAGAAGACGAAAGAGGGGATGCCTTCCGAGGCATCCCCAAGCTTAGGCTTTTGGTTGTCCTTGAATTTTACCTTGGGGTGCCTTGGGCATCCCCAAGCTTAGGCTCTTTCCACTCCTTATTCCATAATCCATCCAATCTTTACCCAAACTTGAAAACTTCACAACACAAAACTTAAACAGAAAATCTCATGAGCTCCGTTAGTATAAGAAAACAAACCACCACTTAAGGTAATGTAATGAACTCATTATTTATTTATTTTGGTGTTAAAACTACTGTATTCCAACTTATCTATGGTTCATAACTTCCGATACTAGCCATAGATTCATCAAAATAAGCAAACAACACATGAAAAACAGAATCTATCAAAAATAGATCAGTATGTAGTAATCTCTATGTTTCGAATACTTATGTAACCCCAAAAATTTTAAAATAAATTTCTGGACGTGAGGAATTTATCTATTAATAATCTGCATAAGGAATCAACCAAATCGCACTATTCAGTAAAAATGGCAGCAAATCTCGTGAGCGCTAAAGTTTCTGTTTTTTACAGCAAGATCGCAAAGACTTTCCCCAAGTCTTCCGAAAGGTTCTACTTGGCACAAACACTAAATAAAAGCATAAAAACAAATATAAACAGAGGCTATATGAATTATTTATTACTAAACAGAACCAAAAATCAAGGAACACAAATAAAATTGGGTTGCCTCCCAACAAGCGCTATCGTTTAACGCCCCTAGCTAGGCATAAAAGTAAGAATAGATCTATGTGTTACCATCTTTGGTATGCAATCCATAAGTGTCTCTCATAATAGATTCATAAGGTAATTTAATTTTATTTCTAGGAAAGTGCTCCATGCCTTTCCTTAATGGAAATCGGAACCTAATATTCCCTTCTTTCATATCAATAATTGCACCAATCGTTCTAAGGAAAGGCCTACCAAGAATAATGGGACATGTAGGATTGCAATCAATATCAAAAACAATGAAATCTATGGGCACATAATTCCTATTTGGAACAATAAGAACATAATTAATCCTTCCCATAGGTTTCTTAATAGTGGAATCTGCAAGATGCAAATTTAAAGAATAATCATCAAGTTCACGGAAACATAACACATCACACAAAGTTTTTGGAATCGTGGAAACGCTAGCACCCAAATCACATAAAGCATAGCATTCATGATCTTTAATTTTCATTTTAATAGTGGGTTCCCACTCATCATAAAGTTTGCTAGGGATAGAAACTTCCAATTCAAGCTTTTCTTCATAAGATTGCATTAAAGCATCAACGGTATGTTTAGTAAAAAATTTATTTCGATTATAAGCATGCGGAGAATTTAGCATGGATTGCATCAAGGAAATACAATCTATTAAAGAACAATTATCACAGTTAAATTCCTTGATGAAATCCAAAATAGTGGGTTCATTGCTATGTAAAGTTTTGACCTCTTCAATCCCACTTTTATTAATTTTAGCATTAAGATCTAAAAACTCAGAATCATTGGGACGCCTTCGAACTAAAGTTGATTCATCTCCAGTCCCATCATTATCAAGATTCATATTGCAAAACAAAGATTAATAGGGGACACATCAATCACTTTTAGATCGTCATCCTTATTATCATGAAAACTAGAAGAACACGCTTTCACAAAGCAATCTTTTTTAGCACGCATCCTAGTGGTTCTTTCTTTGAACTCATCAATGGAAATTCTCATAGCTTTGAGAAACTCATTGATATTATGCTTAGGTGGAAAGATCTAAGTTTCAAAGAATCAACATCAAGAGAAATTCTATCCACGTTCCTAGCCAACTCATCAATCTTAGATAGTTTTTCTTCAATCAAAGCATTGAAACTCTTTTAAGAATGAATAAATTCCTTAATATTAGATTCAAAATCACAGGGAATCTTATTATAATTTCCATAAGAATTGTTGTAAGAATTACCATAATTATTAGAGGAATTACCAGGAAACGGCCTAGGATTAAAATTACCTCTATACGCGTTATTACCAAAATTGTTCCTACCAACAAAATTCACATCCATAGATTCATTATTATTCTCAATCAAAGTAGACAAATGCATATCATTAGGATCAGAATAAACACTCTAATTAGCAAAGAATTTCATAAGTTTATCCATCTTTCCACTCAAAACATTAATTTCTTATATTGCATACACCTTTTTACTAGTAGATCTTTTAGTGTGCCATTGAGAATAATTAACCATAATATTATCTAGGGGTTTAGTAGCTTCTCCTAAAGTGATTTCCATAAAAGTGCCCCCTGCAGCCGAATCTAAAAGATTTGTAGAAGCAAAATTCAATCCGGCATAAAAATTTGGTATAATCATCCAAAGATTCAAACCATGTGTAGGGCAATTACGTATCATTAATTTCATCCTTTCCCAAGATTGTGCAACATGCTCATGATCTAGTTGCTTAAAGTTCATAATATCGTTTCTAAGAGAGATGATCTTAGCGGGAGGAAAATACTTAGAGATACAATCATCTTTGCACTTATTCCATGAATCGATACTATTTTTAGGCAAAGACGAAAACCAAGTTTTAGCACGATCTCTAAGTGAAAACGGGAATAGCTTCAATTTAACAATGTCATTATCCACATATTTATTCTTTTTCATATGACACAAATCAACAAAGCTATTTAGATGGGTAGTGGCATCTTCACTAGGAAGGCCGGAAAACGGATCTTTCATGACAATATTCAGCAAAGCAGTATTAATTTCACAAGATTCAGCATCGGTAAGGGGAGCAATCGGAGTGCTAATAAAATCATTATTGTTGGTATTGGAAAAGTCACACAATTTAGTATTATCTTGAGCCATTGTGACAAACAATCCAACACCCAAGCAAGCAAGATGCAAACAAAAAAAGGCCAACGAAAAAGAGGCAAGCGGAAAAAGACGGCGAATAAAACGGCAAGGGTGAAGTGGGGGAGAGGAAAACGAGAGGCAAATGGCAAATAATGTAATGCGAGGGATAAGAGTTTGTAATGGGTACTAGGTATGTCTTGACTTGTGCATAGATCTCCTCGGCAATGGCGCCAGAAATCGCACGTTGGCGGGAGATCGAATCTTTGACTTGACTTGGTGTAAGCCTCCCCGGCAACGGTGCCAGAAATCCTTCTTGCTACCTCTTGAGCACTGCGTTGGTTTTCCTTTGAAGAGGAAAGGGTGATGCAGCAAATTGCGTAAGAATTTCCATCAGTTTTTGAGAACCAAGGTATCAATCCAGTAGTAGACTACTCGCAAGTCCCTCGTACCTACGCAAACAAATAAGAACCTCGCAACCAACGCGATAAAGGGGTTGTCAATCCCTTCACGTCACTTACGAGAGTGAGATCTAATAGAGATAATAATAATAAGATAAATATTATTGGTATTTTCATGATATAGATTGCAAAATAAACGGTGCCAGAAATAGCTAGTTGACGGGAGATTAATATAATAGAGAATAGACCCGGGGGCCATAGGTTTCACTAGTGGCTTCTCTCAATATAGGATAAGTATTACGGTGGGTGAACAAATTACTGCCGAGCAATTGATAGAAAAGTGCATAATTATGAGAATATCTAGGCATGATCATGTATATAGGCATCACGTCCGCGACAAGTAGACCGAAATGATTCTGAATCTACTACTATTACTCCACTCATCGACCGCTATCCAGCATGCATCTACAGTATTAAGTTCATAAGAGCAGAGTAACGCACTAGGCAAGATGACATGATGTAGAGGGATAAACTCAAACAATATGATATAAACCCCATCTTTTTATCCTCAATGGCAACAATACAATACGTGCCTTTGAAAGGATCGAGAAGAGGTGTCTAGAGGGGGGGGTGATTAGACAATAAGTGCTAAAAGTTGCAGTTTTTAATTTCTATAAGTTGAAGTGGAGTTTTGGCACAAGTTTAACAATCTCAATACATATCAAGCAAGCATGCAAAGAGTATATGAGCAGCGTAAAGTAAAGATTGCAAATTGCAAGAATGTAAAGGGATGGGATTGGAGTGTGCAAACGCAATTTGGAGACACAAAGATTTTTGAGACGTGGTTCCGATAGGTGGTGCTATCGTACATACACGTTGATGGAGACTTCAACCCATGAAGGGTAACGGCTGCGCGAGTCCACGGAGGGCTCCACCCACAAAGGGTCCATGAAGAAGCAACCTTGTCTATCCCACCATGGCCGTCACCCACGAAGGACTTGCCTCACTAGCGGTAGATCTTCATGCAGTAGGTGATCTCCTTGCCCTTACAAACTTCTTGGTTCAACTCCCCAATCTTGTCGGAGGCTCCCAAGTGACACCTAGCCAATCTAGGAGACACCACTCTCGAAGAAGTAACAAATGGTGTGTTGATGCTGAACTCCTTGCTCTTGTGCTTCAAATGATAGTCTCCCCAACACTCAACTCTCTCTCTCATAGGATATGGATTTGGTGGAAAGAAGATTTGAGTGGAAAGCAACTTGGGGAAGGCTAGAGATCAAGATTCATATGGTAAGAATGGAATATCTTGGCCTCAACACAAGTGTAGGTGGTTCTCTCTCAGAAAAAGTAAGTTGGAAGTGTAGGTTTGTTCTGATGGCTCTCTCCACGAATGAAGAGGTGGTGGAGGGGTATATATAGCCTCCACACAAAAATCTAACCATAACACACAACTTGCCAATCTCGGCGGGACTGAATTGTTAAACTAGGTCGAACCGATTCAGAAAATCTAGTGACCGACTGGATCAACTCGGTGGGACCGATGTGCTAGGGTTAGGGTAAATCCAAAACTCGTTTTGACCAATTACTCAAACTCGGTGGGACCAATTTGGGTTATAAGCGAAACAGAGAGTTGGCCAAGCAAACTCGGTGGGGCCGATCGCATATCTCGGTGGGACCAAAAATATTGCAATAGGTAACAGAGAGTTTGCAAGCCCGTCTTGGTGAGACCGAGATCTCATCAGTGAGAACGAACTGATTAGGGTTTCTGGCAGTGGCTATGTCAACTGAACTCGGTGGCTTCGGATAGAAAGAATTGGTGGGGCCGAGTCGGATATTTGGTGTGGGACATATTTGGAAGTGAGAAAGTGGTTGAGGGCTTTGGAGCATATCACTAAGCACTTTGAGCAAGCAAGCCATTAAGCAACACCTCATCCCTTCTTAATAGTATTGGCTTTTCCTATAGACTCAATGTGATCTTGGATCACTAAAATAGAAAATGTAGAGCCTTGAGCTTGGAGCTTGAGCCAATCCTTTGTCCTTGGCATTTTGAAGTGGTTCAACATCCTCTAGTCCATGCCACTTAATTGTTGAACTTATCTGAAACATACTAGGTAAAAGTGTTAGTCCAACAAGAGATATGTTGACATTAATTACCAAAACCACCTAGGGAGCACGTGTGCTTTCAATCTCCCCTTTTTTGTAATTGATGACAACATACAACAAAGCTTTAGATAAAGATATTGAGAATAGTAAGTAAAGCTTTGGAAAGACATGTAACATGCATAGGCCCCCCCTACACGTATGCAATCATGTGAATAAGGAATATAGGAGTGTGTGAATGCATAAACATGACAGAGTAAGCAATGTGTTACATGTATCTTGGCTATATGCATCAGAGCAAATGATGTGAATATGAGAAATGTACCTTCATGCTCATGAGTCCTTCTTGCAAACAGTATGTACATCAGCAAGAATTTCTCATACGCATGACTGTGATGCATATACTTACCTTGTGGTCTTGAGTTGGCTTAGGATGGTATGAACTTGCGTAAACAAGGTTAGATAACACAGATACACCTAATGGCCAGAGCGGACAAAAGAAACCACAAGAGTACCAAGACTGGGATGACATGTAAAGTGAGTACTAAGTACCACATTGGATATAGACATGTCCCCAAAGGTAAAGATGAGCAATAAATTCAAGGATTTCCTTCCCTTAGATGTCTTGCTCCCCCTGAATCTAGCATGGGATACTGGGAGAAGATAGGGAACAGAAAATCGGAGCAAAATCAGAGCTCAAGTATGAACATGTCTTTCCCCTCTTGAAGACATGTGACTTCCCTCCTCTTGAACACCAAGCATCTGGGGTCCTTGAGGATTACTCTTTCTTCTTGAGTATTCTCTCCCCATATAGATATGATTAAGCTTTAATGTGATCTCTCTCTCCCCCTGTGACATCAATTTCCAAGAAGGGTTCTTCTGGATTTTGTCATGATGGGTTTGGTCCTTGAGTCACAGAACAAAGCAGCAAGTTGAATGGGATGCTGGTCAAGGACAAGATTCATTGAGTGGAGCTAGAACAAAAAGAATGCAGAAACAAGTGGCAAGATGTATTCTTGTAGTGAAATCGGTGACACCGAGTTGTATGGTTCGGTCGTACCGAGAGGATTCGGTTGGACCGAAATCATCAGACCGGTGAGACCAAGTTCATCGCAGAGAAAACACTTCTCACCTCAGCTCACTAGACAAGTAAGGTCTCACAAGGATTTGCAAGGAATTAACTGAAAGATTTGCAATGAATTTGATGCAAGGAATGCAGAACATAAAATAAAAGAGAAGGAACTAAAAAGAAGTCTAGATGAAGTTGGAAGCAAATATGCATGAGACAAATGCAAGAGCACAAAAAGAACTCAAGAGAACTTCATCTAGAATTGGTCGGCGACAAAGTCACCTATGTTAGAGTATATTTACTTAGGAGTCAAGTGCGATCACTTGATCATAGGTCATACTCATCGTTAAGCTCAAAATGGGGCTACCATTTTTCGTTTAAGCTTTTTGATGTATTCACATCTTGTCGAGTTGCTTTGACTCATGACTTGGAGTAAAGCTTCTCTAAGATGGAATAACATACCTTGGGTGGTTGCATTGATCATGATCATGTAGTTGAACTTGTGTGGGTTGCTCAAGGTTGATGTAGCTCATTAAGAGTTGGGAGCACCACTTGGAGTTTGAGTTAATCTACCTACATGGGTTAGTTCTTGCAAGGAAGAGCACTTGTATATCCAAAATGACAATCGTGAAACTCAACATAAAATTTGTCAAAGGATATGTCTGAATGGTTGCGTGCTTTCTTGTCTTCATCCACCATTGTGTAGAGACTTGGTGATAAAGAAATTGCTCAAGATGTGTGTGAGTTGCAATCTCATAGATTTAGATTCATCCAAGTACCTACATGGGTTAGATAACATGCAAGGTGCAAATATATCCAAGACATGAGATAGTCAACATAAGAGAAATATCAAGGATTAGTCATAGGCTCACGCCTTGCATGTATCAAATGGAGTTCCTACTCCAAGTTTGAAGCATCAATGACGTTCAATTCACCTCTTAACCTGCAGAACACTTTCTCATTAAGTGGTTTTGTGAATATGTCAGATAACTGCTTTTCGGTGCGAACATGCTTAAGATTAATGTCCCCTTGGCAACATGATCTCGAATGAAATGATGACGAACTTCAATATGCTTAGTTCAAGAATTTTGCAAGGGATTGTGAGCAATATTAACAGCACTTTTATTGTCACAAAGCAATGGAACATGTTTCACATATATCCCATAATCTTTAAGAGTTTGGGTCATCCAAAGTAATTGAGCACAACATGATCCAGCGACAATGTATTCCGCTTCGGCGGTGGATAAGGATACTGAGTTTTGTTTCTTGGAAGACCAAGACACAAGAGATCAACCAAGAAATTGACAAGTACCCGAAGTGGACTTTCTATCAACGTTGTCACTGGCATAGTCTGAGTCGGAGTAGCCAACAAGATCAAAGGAGGCCCTCTTTGGATACCAAATGCCAAAATTTGGTGTATGGATTAAGTATCTCACTATCCTTTTCACGGCCTTAAGATGACATTCTTTAGGAGCAGCTTGATATCGTGCACACATGCACACACTTAGCATAATATCGGGGCGTGAAGCACATAGATACAACAATGAACCAATCATAGAGCGATAAACCTTTTGATCAACCGGTTCACCATCTTTGGTTAAATCAAGATGTCCACTAGTAGGCATGGGTGTAGTCATACCTTTGCATTCTTGCATATTGAACTTCTTGAATAAGTCCTCGGTGTACTTCGTTTGAGAGACAAAGGTACCTTCCTTAGTTTGCTTGATTTGCAAACCAAGAAAGAATTTGAGTTCACTCATCATTGACATGTCAAACTTCTTCGACATTAGCTTTCCAAACTTTTCACTAAAATGAGGGTTAGTTGATCCAAATATAATATCATTGACATAAATTTGGCACACAAATAGTTCTCCATTAACCCTTTTAGTAAAAAGAGTAGAATCTATTTTTCCAATTTCAAAGCCTTTTTTAATAAGGAACTTGGTCAAGCATTTATACCATGCTCTAGGGGCTTGTCTAAGACCATAAAGAGCTTTGTGAAGTTTGTAAAGATGATTAGGTTTCTTAGGATTGACAAATTTGGGAGGTTGCTTAACATAAACTTCCTCCTCTATTTCACCATTTAGAAAAGCACTTTTAATGTCCATTTGCTACAAGGTGATATCATGATGATTAGCATAGGCAAGTAAGATGCGAATGGACTCAAGTTTAGCAACGGGGGCATATGTCTCACCATAGTCCATACCTTCAACTTGAGTGTAGCCTTGGGCGACGAGACATGCTTTGTTGCGAACTACTTGTCCATCTTCATCTTGCTTGTTGAGAAACACCCATTTGGTACCGATGATGTTGTGGTTGTTGTCGGGCTTCTCAACTAATGTCCAAACTTGATTTCTCTCAAAGTTGTGTAGCTCTTGATGCATGGCATTTATCCAATCTGGATCTTCCAAAGCTTCTTCAACCTTCATAGGTTCAATGCTAGAGATGAATGAATAGTGTTCACAAAAGTTAGCTAAACGAGTTTTTGAGCGAGCGATTCTCCCGGTTTGGATATCATTCTAGATTTTCTCGACGGGATGGTCTTTAGAAATTCTTCCTCGAACTCATGAAAGCTTTTGCTTGGATCTTGGTTGAACATCTTCTTCATCTTGTTCTTCTTCTTGGCCTTCTTCGTTGTTGATGTTGTCGTTCTCTTGTCGTGGTGGAGAAGGAGGTTGTTGGCGTTCATCTTGGTGCACTTCCTCGTTTTCTTCATCTTGGTGTGTCCCACTTGTGGATGCTTCCGTATCAACTCTTGGTTCACCTTGTCGTGAGGTAGAAGCTTCCACTTGGATGGACGAGGTACTCTCCTTCACCTCCGTCGAACGAATCTTGCCAATAGACAAGTCTTGGATTGCTTCCGAAGGGTCTTTGTCTCCTACATCCATTGGCAATTGCTCTACTTGCGAGCCGTTAGATTCATCAAACTTCACATCTACCGTCTCTTCAACCTTTCGGGTGAAGTTATTGTAGACACGGTATGTGTGAGAGTTTGAGCCATAACCAAGTAGGAAACCTTCATGAGACTTAGGAGAAAATTTAGAACGACGATGCTTATCAAGAATATAGCACTTTGAGCCGAATACTCAAAAGTATCCAACTTGTGGTTTGTTACCAGTGAGGAGCTCGTATGCCATCTTGCCGAGTAGCTTGTGAAGATACAAGCGATTTGTTGCATGACAAGCTATCTCAACAGCTTCCGCCCAAAACTGCTTTGGCGTCTTGTACTCATCAGGCATCGTTCTCGCCATTTTGATGAGTGTCCGGTTCTTCCTCTCAACAACTCCATTTTGTTGAGGTGTGTACGTAGCCGAGAACTCATGTGAAATCCCTTTTTCATCAAGAAAGGTGTCCACATTTGCGTTCTTGAACTCCGTTCCATTGTCGCTGCGAACCTTCTTGATCTTCACTTCAAATTGATTTTGGGCCTTCCTAGAGAAGTTTTTGAAGATCTTTTGGACCTGCGATTTATCATCGAGAAAGAACACCCACGTAAATCTTGAAAATCATCAACTATAACTAGACCAATAGAATTTCCACCGAGACTTTTGTAAGTGTTATGACCAAAAAGATCCATGTGAAGTAGCCTAAGTGGTCTCCTTGTGGTCATGATGTTCTTCACAGGATGCCTTCCTCCAACCCGTTTACCTGCTTGACAAGCGCTGCAAAGTCTATCCTTAACAAATATGACATCGTTAACGCCAAGGATATGATTTCCTTTAATAAGCTTGTCAACGTTTCGCATACCAACATGACCTAATCGTCTATGCCATAACCAACCTTTAGAAGATTTAGCAATTAAGCAAGTTCTAGGTTGAGCCTTTTTAGTGAAATCAACAATGTAAAGATCACCTCTACGTATACTGGTAAAGGCCATTTTATGATTGTCTCTTCGAAACACTTGGCAATCTACTTCAGCAAATAGGACATTGAAACCAAAATCAGCAAGTCTAGATGCTGAAAGTAAATTGTACCCAAGAGGTTCAACAAGCATGACATTTTGTATGGAGCTATCATGTGAGATGGCCACCTTACCTAGGCCAACCACCTTACCCTTTGAGTTATCACCAAAGGTGACATACTTTCGAGGGCTTTCGTTTTCAGCAAGCTCATGGACCATATCTTTATCTCCGGTCATATGATCAGTACATCCACTATCAAGAACCCATTCCTTTCCTCCAGCCATGTACCCGCAAAGATTTGCCATAAGACCAAAGTGTCTCATTGCATCATTAAGATTATAGTCACTGTCATCATCATCCTCATCATAGTGATTGATCAATTCCTAGAGAGGGTAATTCATCAGATAATTGATCATTTCTATGATTATCTTTATGAATTCTAATAGCTTTGGAAATGATATTGCTAGTGATTCCAACATCTCCTTTGGCACTCGTAAGATTAGTAACCTCAAATAAGCAGTCACCAAATTTGGGATCATTGGAACTCCTCTTAATCAAGGCAATAGACTTATGGAGACTTTCCTCTAGATCTTTCAAGGAATAAGTTGGAAAGCGTTCCTCAAGAAATCTCCATATAGTGTAGGTGCAATCAAGAGTAGGCAAACATTCAATCAAGTTTCTAGGAAAGCCTCTAGTGATAAGATCAACAGTTCTAAGGTTGCGGATCATGTCAATAGAGTCATCAAGGGTAGGATGCAAAGGATCATCATGAGGTGCACACGGGCTAGTAATGTACTTGTTCAAATGATATTCATTGAAAATCTCAAGCATTTCATTTTTCCACTCATGAAAATATTCTCCATAAAAAATAGGCACTCTATGTCTAAGACTCACCAAAGTAGACTCATCCATCTTGCTCCAATGGTGTTTAAACCAAGGCAATGGAGACCAAAGCTATGATACCAATTGAAAGGATCAAGAAGAGGTGTCTAGAGGGGGTGATTAGACACCAAGTGCTAAAAGTTGCAGTTTTTAATTTCTATAAGTTGAAGTGGAGTTTTGGCACAAGTTTAACAATCTCAATACATATCAAGCAAGCATGCAAAGAGTATATGAGCAGCGGAAAGTAAAGCATACAAATTGCAAGAATGTAAAGGGATGGGATTGGAGTGTGCAAATGCAATTTGGAGACACAGAGATTTTTGAGACGTGGTTCCGATAGGTGGTGCTATCGTACATCCACGTTGATGGAGACATCAACCCACGAAGGGTAACGACTGCGCGAGTCCACGAAGGGCTCCACCCACGAAGGGTCCATGAAGAAGCAACCTTGTCTATCCTACCATGGCCGTCGCCCACGAAGGACTTGCCTCACTAGCGGTACATCTTCACTAAGTAGGTGATCTCCTTGCCCTTACAAACTGCTTGGTTCAACTCCACAATATTGTCGGAGGCTCCGAAGTGACACCTAGCCAATCTAGGAGACACCACTCTATAAGAAGTAATAAATGGTGTGTTGATGATGAACTCCTTGCTCTTGTGCTTCAAATGATAGTCTCCCCAACACTCAACTCTCTTTCACGGGATATGGATTTGGTGGAAAGAAGATTTGAGTGGAAAGCAACTTGGGGAAGGCTAGAGATCAAGATTCATATGGTATGAATGGAATATCTTGGACTCAACACAAGTGTAGGTGGTTCTCTCTCAAGAAAAGTAAGTTGGAAGTGTAGGTTTGTTCTGATGGCTCTCTCCATGAATGAAGAGGTGGTGGAGGGGTATATATAGCCTCCACAAAAATATCTAACTGTTACACACAACTTGCCAATCTCGGTGGGACTGAATTGTTAAACTCGGTCAGACCGATTCAGCTAATCTAGTGACCGTTAGGGTTTTCAGTGGGACCGACTGGATCAACTCGGTGGGACTGATGTGCTAGTGTTAGGGTAAATCCAAAACTCGGTTTGACCGATTACTCAAACTCGGTGGGACCGATTTGGGTAATAAGCGAAACAGAGAGTTGGCCAAGCAAACTCGGTGGGGTCGATCGCATATCTCGGTGGGACCGAAAATATTGCAATAGGTAACAGAGAGTTTGCAAGCCCATCTCGGTGAGACCGAGATCCCATCGGTGTGACCGAACTGATTAGGGTTTCTGGCAGTGGCTATGTCAACTGAAGTCGGTGGCTCCGGATTGAAAGAATCGGTGGGGCCGAGTTGGATATTTGGTGTGGGACATATTTGGAAGTGAGAAAGTGGTTGAGGGTTTTGGAGCATATCACTAAGCACTTTGAGCAAGCAAGCCATTAAGCATCACCTCATCCCTTCTTAATAGTATTGGCTTTTCCTATAGACTCAATGTGATCTTGGATCACTAAAATAGAAAATATAGAGCCTTGAGCTTGGAGCTTGAGCCAATCCTTTGTCCTTAGCATTTTGAAGGGGTTCCACATTCTCTAGTCCATGCCACTTCATTGTTGAACTTATTTGAAACATACTAGGTAAAAGTGTGAGTCCAACAAGACATATGTTGACATTAATTACCAAAACCACCTAGGGAGCACTTGTGCTTTCAGCCTTGCTGACCCTGCTCTCACTGGGAAAGGACACTTCAAGATTGAACCCAAAGATAAGCACTTCTCCCATTGCAAGAAATATCAATCTAGTAGGCCAAACCAAACTGATAATTCGAAGAGACTTACAAAGATAACCAATCATACATAAAAGATTTCAGAGAAGAATCAAATATTGCTCATAGAAAACCTTGATCATAAACCCACAATTTATCGGATCTCTACAGACACACCGCAAAAATAGTTACATCGAATAGATCTCCAAGAATATTGAGGAGAACTTTGTATTGAGATCCAAAGAGAGAGAAGAAGCCATCTAGCTAATAACTATGGACCCAAAGGTCTGAAGTAAACTACTCACACATCATCGGAGAGGCTATAGTGTTGATGTAGAAGCCCTCCGTGATCGATTCCCCCTCCGGTAAAGCTCTGAAAAAGGCCCCAAGATGGGACCTCTTGGGTACAAATGGTTGCGGTGGTGGAAATAGGGGTTCGTGGTGCTCCTGGATGTTTTCGGGGTATATGGATGTATATAGGAGGAAGAAGTAGGTCAATGGAGCTACGAGGGGCCCATGAGGGTGGAGGGCGCTCCCAGGGGGTAGGCGCACCCCCTGCCTCGTGGCATCCTCGTTGATTTCTTGACGTCCACTCCAAGTCCTCTGGATCACGTTTGCCAAAAATAACTCTCCCGAAGGTTTCATTCTGTTTGGATTCCGTTTGATATTCCTTTTCTGCGACACATTGAAATAGGCAAAAAAACAGCAATTTGCACTGGGCCTTGGGTTAGTAGGTTAGTCCCAAAAATAATATAAAAGTGCTTAGTAAAGCCCATTAAACATCCAAAATAGACAATATAATAGCATGGAATAGTCAAAAATTATAGATACGTCGGAGACGTATCAGTCACAAGATTATTTTTGGAAACCTGGATTATGTCGTTGATATCCGAGGAGACTTGATCTTCCAAGGATTCACGACGCCAACCTCCACTCTGGCCTTAGAGCCGGAGCACCTCATCAGGACCAAAGATGAGATTTCTAAACCTCCTGGACTATCTGTGGCCACTAGGCCCAGTACGGGAGAGCGGAGGAAGCAGCGTTGCAGGCAACTATCACAAAGCCAGATCCTTCCCCGGATATTGGCTCCGAACTCTCGGAGTCAGCATTGTGTGAGCTCGGCTAGGGAATTCCCTTCCTGCCATACTCCATGGATTCTTTTCTCCCTCAACAAACCTCGCATTTAAGCGAGGCTCTGGACTTGATGCGATCCCTCGTGATTATGGAGGAGCAACGTCCAAACTACGCCCAACCCAGACTAGGGGCTGAGGGCGGGGAATTTTACGTCCCACCCACCACCCACTTCATCGCCATAGTTGAGGACTTAATTGACATACTCGATTATGGCTCTAAAGACATTGACGGTATGGACGACGATGTCGAAGAGGAGCAAGCCAAAACACGCCGTTTACCGGACGCTGGACGGCCACCTCTTTGTATGACGTGTACATGGTGGATACATCCAAGAAAGGTGACAGCGATAATGAGAAAAATCCAGTAGAGGATAAACCTCCCGAGATTCAATCAAAGCACCGACAGCGCCGCTCGAAATCACGTCGTAGCAAAGACAGCAATACCGGCACGAGAGACAACAATACACCAGACGATGCCGAAGACCAAGAAAACCCCGTCGAGCAAAACTCATGATAAGACGATCGGGAAGATTGGCAAGTTGGCCCTGATGAACAGGCTGCAAATGAAGACTTGGAGGACAGTAATTACCTTCCACCCTCCGAGGATGGAGTGAGCCTCAACGATGAAGACTTTATCGTGCCTGAGGAACCTCTCGAGCAGGAGCGCTTTAAGAAACGGCTAAAAGCCACTGCAAGGAGCCTGAAAAAGAAGCAGCAGCAGCTTCAAGCTGATCAAGATCTGCTCAACGATAGATGGACTGATGTCCTGGCAGTAGAGGAATACGACCTCGAGCGCCCAACCAAAAGTTACCCGAAGCGTAAACTGCTACCTCAATTCGATGATGAGGCACTTGAGCTCATACCATCAGCGCGAAATGTGGCTGATCGACCACCACTTGGCCGGGACAAAACGGCAACTCAAGCCGAACACCAGCACGTCCCACCTCGCCGTAAAGGCAGAGATAAAATAGCTCGGGGATACACGTATGACTTGCGGCGGGACATGAAGAATAAATCAGGTCTGGCCAGATCGATCTACGGATTGCGGGGGCGTGCCCGACGCGCGACGATGGCTATCAAGCCGAACATAGCAAACACAATCACGTCCGCGCCCAAACCGTAGACAGACTCCATCCAAACTATGTCACGATATGGCCCGATATAGAGGCACTGCAGACCCCCTCTGCTTCACTGATGAAATAATGGAACATGAATTCCCAGAAGGGTTCAAGCCCATGAATATCGAAGCATATGATGGAACCATAGATCCCGCAGTATGGATTGAAGACTTTATTCTCCATATTCATATGGCCCACGGCGATGATCTTCATGCCATCAAATACCTCCCGCTAAAACTCAAGGGACCTGCCCGGCACTGGCTGAACAGCCTACCTGAAAAACTCTATTGGCAGCTGGGAAGACCTAGAAGACGCCTTCCGCGACAACTTCCAAGGCACATACACCAGACCTCTAGATGCCGATGACCTAAGTCACATAGTAGAACAACCCGGAGAGTCAGCGAGAAAATTTTGGACTAGGTTCTTAACTAAAAAGAACCAAATCGTCGACAGTCCGGATGCCAAAGCCCTAGCGGCATTCAAACACAGCATCCGCGACGAATGGCTCGCCCGACACCTTGGCCAAGAAAAGCTGAAGTCCATGGCGGCAATCACGGCACTCATGACCCGCTATTGCGCAGGTGAAGATAGCTGACTAGCCCGCAGCAATAACAATGCAAGTGAACCTGGCACCTCAGAAGCCAGAAATAGCAACGGCAAGCCTCGACGCAATAGGCACAAGCGTCGAAACAATGGTGACAATATTGATGACACGGCGGATACAGTACGCAAAATGGGCATCGATCCATCAAGGATCAAGCCCACCAAAACTACCTTTAAAGGAGTTATACTAGGTGTAGAGGCCTGTTGCTCAGGCTCAATCACATTGGAGGTCGTCTTCGGATCTCCGGACAACTTCCGAAGCGAAGAGTTAATCTTCGATATCGTCCCCTTCAACAGCGGCTATCACGCACTGCTCGGACGAACTGTGTTTGCTCGATTCAATGTGGTGCCACACTATGCTTATCTTAAGCTCAAGATGCCCGGACCACGCGGTGTCGTAACAGTCATTGGAAACATGGAGCACTCCCTCTGTACCGAGGAGCACACCACGGCCCTGGCAGCGGAAGTACAGAGCGGCCTTTTAAGGTAGAACTTTAATTCAGCAGCCAAGCTCCAACACACTGTCAAACGAGTCCGGACTACTCCACAGCATGACAGTCTGGCTCGTCAGGAGTTAGACGAGCAATTCAACCTACATCTCAGCCCCGACCAAGTTTCGGCACACGTACCGCGCATACATAACTACGCACTAAAAATACCATGGGCAGAGACGGAGGCATAACCATATTGTGGTCCACAATACGGCTCGACCTTCCCGGGACACACATACTTTTAAATATTCTTTTTATCCCTTTCAGGTTTCTTTTCACACGCCCCTCTCGACGGACTGATAATCGGTCCTTTCGAAGGACAGACATACCAAGGCGGCAAGTAGCACAGATGTGTGGGCAAATCTCTAGAGGTTCTTCTTAACGATCATTCTACCTGTTTTCAGGACCCGTACGTAGCTCCCCCTTGGTCTCGGCATGTTAAATAGCCACTGTTGCTTATCGCACTATTTGTACAAATATGCTTTGACGTATTAATCAAAATTAAAATGGAAACAGTTTGCGGCCCAACTTATGTGGCACTAGATTAGTACTTCATTTTTATTTCACTATTCTTATTTGCATCCGTACACTTTGGTACACCGTAATTCGTCAGGGGCTTTATTGCGCCCCATACTATGGCAACAAGTCCGAACACTTTTACAGTATAGTTCGACCCCCGAATTTAGGATTATATGCATTGGCTTCGAATCATGTCTTTGATCAATAGTTGGGTTGCCTGGCTCCTGTGCTTACTACCTTACGTTCCGCTCTATCGGCTAGGGTAGTAAAGGGAGAACTACTGCGATTGTGTCCTGGTTTATCTGGATGAGCACCTCAGTAGAGAAAGCCGAAAACTGACTGTCATGATGCGGTGTGAGCCGGTTAGCTCTTCGGAGGTTAAAATCTCTTGCAATTTTTCCGCATTATGCGATGGATCGGCCTTCACCCGATCAGGTGTCTACAGCACCCTAGTCTGGACTAACGAATACTAGGGGATGCGCCTACATTTCTATTGTCAAACTCATATGGCTAAGTGAGGGTGATAAAGCCACATAGTCCGATTGCCTGGTTCGTTGCGCTAAACACCTTCTTCAAGGACCAATTTCTTGGATCAAGAGTGCTTATATTCCATCCCGAACACCCCCGTACTACCTACATGAGGGCTGAAGCTGACGACTGGCCAACTCTCAGATTTAATAAAAACGGCTGCACGGGAGGTAAAATTCCAAAATAAACAACAAGCATTATATTACACATCAGTCTTGTTTTCATCATATAGGGCGGGATAACATGAAGGTACTCATTCAAAGATAATGTCTTTTGAGCACTGGCCCTCTACAATGCGGGATCCCTTGAGGACATCATCAAAATACCGCTCCGGCATGCGGTGCTCCTTGCCAGAGGGCAGTCCCTCGGTCGCAAGATTGACGGTGTCCATCTTCGCCCATTGTAAATTGACACATGCGAAGGCCATCATCGCACCTTCGATGCAGACCGACCGCTTTTCACTACAAAAAAAAGACACATCTGTGACATTTTTGGCCAAACGATTTTTTTTCTGTCATACATATGACACTTCTATGACCATAATTGTGACAAAACCCAGTATCATCATAGATGTGGTGGGCTCCTACTTCTATGACAAAAAATCATGACAGAAAATGGGCTTTTCGTCCTGGGCGGGCCGGAGACGCAGCTGCATGACATTCTTTGGGTCGTCCATGACGGAAAAAACCATGGTAGAAGCGAGGGGGAGGAAAATTTCGGGGAGTTCCCGGTAACGGTGGGAGGTCGGGGGCCGAGCGATGCGCGTTTCTCTCGTACACATACACGCGTGTGTGCAAGGTGTTGGCTCTAACTGAACCCGAGCGAGGCGTTGGGCTCTAACTGAACCCGAGCAATTGCACTGCAGGCTATGCATTACTGAACACGAGCGATCGATCGATGGCTGTTAACTGAACCCGATGAACAGTGAGCGTTGCGGGGGGGGGGGGGGATGAATAGTGAGTGATGGCGTTACCTCTAGATGAACAGGACCCCGTGGTGTGGTGGAGGGCTGGATGAATAGTAGACGGCAGAGGGGTGCTCGTGGAGGGGTGGTTGAACAGGACCCCGTGGTGTGGAGGGCTGGATGAACAGTAGACGGTGGAGGGGTGCCCATGGAGGGGTGGTTGAACAGTAGCCGGTGGAGTAGCGCGTGGTGGAGGCTGGATGAACAGGAGTCCGTGGAGGCTGGAGGAGGTCGACGGTAGCCTGTGGAGGCTAGAGGATGTCCGGTGGAGATGAACAGTATCCCGTGGAGTCCCGTTTTGCGGTACGCCACACCCCTCCCGATGAACGTGTCGGATTTCGGGTTTCGGCAGACCCTTGAGGTTCGAACACTGGGGTGCGCGCGGAGATTTCGCCTTCTACCTACCTGCGCCCCACCGCCACGCTAAGATCTAAGCTATGGAAAGAACAACACAAGAGACACAGGGTTTATACTGGTTCGAGCCACCATTGTGGTGTAATACCCTACTCCAGTGTGTGGTGTGGTGGATTGCCTCTTGGGCTGATGATGATGAGCAATACAAGGAATAACAGCCTCGCGAGGGTCTGTTCTTGGCTGGGGGGATGAACTGCTAAGAGGAGTTCAGTCTCCCTTCTCTCTCTCTCTCTCTGATGCTACTCGATCCGATCCCAGCTTGTTTCTGGGTTGGCCGATTCTAGAACCGATCTCCATCTGATCTCTCGATTACGATCCCCCCTACCCTGTGGGTGGCTAGTCCTATTTATAGGAAAAGGCCCTGGGCCTCTTCCCAAATATTGAGCGGGAAGGGCGCCAACAATTGGCCATTTTGAAGGGGAACATCTGGTACACTTATCCTGACTAAAGTTGGTCCTCACCTGCCAAAGGCTCTGGTGGTGACGCTGGCTTGGGCTCCACAATGACTTCCTCACTGCCGTTGGACTGGTCTTGGTCTCGTTGCACCGAAACGGGTGCCTTTGCTTGATGCTCTCGCCTGCGCTTGCTCCCTTTGCACCAAAGAGGAAAGGAGGACACTACGCGGCTGGCGCCCGCCTGGCGCCTTTGGTCGTCATGGCTTGTGTCACGGGAACCTCGTGAGGTACCCCGCTTTGATCTCTCCGCCTCCTCACGAGCGAACCTGATGAGGCCGTGCCTGTGGAAGCTCTGTGTCATCCACCTCGCGAGGCTTGGCCCCTCGCGAGGGTCTTGGGTTTGTGTTGATGAAGACGGGCCGCACTGGGCCCCCTTTGAGCCACGCCGCAGTCCGCAGGTAGGCAAGTCTGGGGACCCCCGTTCCCAGAACGCCGACAGTAGCCCCCGGGCCCAAGGCGCGCCCGGACTTGGCCGTGCAGGGAGGCGAAAGGGCAAGAGCGAAGCGCCGCGGGCCCTAATAGCCTGCGGCCTTGGGCGCCGCGTGGCGGTTGACTGGACGTGGGCGCCTCAGCAACTGCATGGATTGGACAAGTCCCTGCATGCAAAGCGGGTCATGATTACCTGTGATCGTGGAGGTCGGCGGTGCTTCGGTGGTGTTCTTCAAGATCTTCGATGCTAACGGGCGGCGGCTGGAGTGCTGCCCCGGGAGAGGTGGTCGGGACCCTGCTACGGCGAGGACTGGGCCCGTCGACCGCTCCCTTGGTGGCTCCACAGGCGGCGGAGGCGGCGGAGGTTCCAGCGACTCCGGCGAGCTCTTCGCGACTCCGGAGACGAGCAACGACAGCTACGAGCCCCTGAGCTGGCACCGCTCCTGGAGCAGGGCGGGCTCGTCAGGCCGTCGCCGACTCTGATCTGGATGGGGTTGGTGCCGGTGCTTGACGGCCCACTGTTGATGATGGCGTCCTTTGCAGGGGCGCGCGTAGTTAGCGTCATTTTAGGATCTTTTCCCTGCGAGGAATCAAATACGCGTTCCGTGGGGGCTTGTAAGGTGCCCGTGATCATGTTTTGTTAAAATAACCCTTGTCGTAGAATTGTGCGAGTTGCTCATTCCGTCTTAGCTCAGTTCTCCCTTTCGAACCTCACGAGGGCTTGGTGCTCTGTGCCGACAGGTCCCAGTCCCAAGGCGGCTTCAGCCGTCGCTGGTATGCCAGGTTGCGATGCCATGGTCAAGGCCAGGAGGTGAGCGACCCGGGGTCCGGTAAGAGCCCCTGAATCGCGATGCTCAGGAGGTCCCCTTTGGCGCTCAAGCAGCCGTCGTTCGGTGAGAAAGGAGAGCGGCGTCGCTAACACGATATTGCATTAGGTGCGGGGATGGTGCCACGGTAGCTGGTGCTTCCGGGTGGTGACTTATCTCGAGAATCAGGGGCCGCTCTCTGGTGTGTCGCCGGGTCCGTGCATCGGCAGGCGTGAGGTTGCTCGACGAGGTCCTCGCGTGTCCCTCCCCTCTCGCCTTTGCTCCCCTTTCTACTCTACGTCCTCGGGTCCCGGCCCTCGAGCGAGTCTCAGCCGTCGCTGGTATGCCAGGTCGCGATGCCGTGGACAAGGCCAGAGGGTGAGGGCTGGAGAGCCAGTAGGAGCCCTGAGTCACGATGCTCAGGCACCCCCTTTAATGTGCAAGCGGTTTGCGCGGATGAGAGTGAAGGAGACACCACAAGGGCCTCGCCTAACGCAGCTCCTTCAGGAGATCCTGTAGACCCATCATAGAAAGAACGAGGGGTTGCCATGACAATTGACAGTCAGCCGTTGGTTGCTTCTAAGGGGCGATGAGGCACTGAAGGCTTGACGAGGTGGCGCCATGCGGGGCTGCCGCTGCCAGAGCTCAGCCATTCAAGTTTGTCGACGTTGCAGGGACGGACCCATGCGCAAGCGTCGTGCCGTTTGGGAGCAGCTCCGTCAGTTGGCGTCAGTTGAGCGGGCAACTAGGTCAAACACATTAGCCGCAAAGCAGTGGATTTATTCAAATAGATGCTGGGAAGGCAGACATCACTGGGTGAGGCCCGAGCGACTTGGGGGTGATGCAGCCCGCGGGGCGCCCCCAACAAGGTAAGCTAACAACATGAAATAAAAGGGATACACGCCGCAGTGACGAACCCACGCGGCCCGGGAATAATGCAGCCCTGGGGGGCGCTCCCAGCTGGAATGAAACTTGAAAGATGTCACCTGATGATGTTGAGGACGAAGGAGTGTTGGTGTAGCAGACTCGGTGGGCTGCGGAAGCCGATCCTCACGTGCCCCCAGGCCCAGGGGCCTCGGGGGGCTCCGGAGGCGCTGGTGGCTCCTCGCGGACCATCTCCATCTCCACCAGGGCTGCGGAACGCCTGGCCTCTTGAGCCTCCATGATGCCCCTCATGAGGCGCTGGTACGTGGCAGCCGCGTTCGGCAAGTCGTAAGGCATGCGAACGTAGCTGTGGGGTGGACCTTCGCTGCGCCCCACTCGCAAGGGCCAGAGGCGCTCCAGAGAGGCGACTCGATTGAGCCCTGGTATGTCGATGCAGACGCGCAGCCCACCATCCTCGCCTGGATGGGGAGCCACAGCTGGTAGGCGGCGGCCGCCTTTCATGACTCTTGACTCCTGTAGCTCCTTGAGGGAAACGTGCTTCGAAACACGCCTCCATGTGGTGCCCAAGCGCCTCCCTCGTGACCTTAGCCAGGTCGGTGGCCCTCCAGGGGAGAGCCGGAGCCCTGCCTGAGGAGGGCACCGGGCGCGCTTTCCTACGCGATGGAAGGAGGTTCCCCCTGGGCAGGCGCGGGCCCTGAGGGGCCTGCCTCCCGAGGGGCCGGGCCGGACGATGTCTTCTTCTTCTTGGGGGCGGTCTCGGGAAGCCTCCTGCTTCCACGATCCGGGTCTTCTAGTGATGTGGCCTGAAAGGCTCGTTCCAGGGAACACACCGCGTCCTTCTCTTCACAGGGCACCGTGATGACTCCGCCACTTCCTGGCATCTTGAGGACGTTGTAGCCATGGTGAATTACAGCCATGAACTTGGCCAGCGTTGGGTACCGAAGGATGGCGTTGTACGGCAGGCGAATGTGAGCGACGTCGAAGTCGATGAGCTCGGTGCGGTAGTTGTCGCGTGCCCCAAAGGTGACAGGGAGGCGGACCTGCCCAATCGGGACCGTGGAGCCATCGGTGACTCCGGAGAAAGGTTTGGTTGGATGAAGCTGGTTGTAGGGCACTTGGAGATTGTTGAATGTTTCCACGGACAGGACTTTGAGCCCTGCCCCGCCATCGATGAGGGTCCTGGTGACCACCACATTCCTGATGATTGGGGAGCAAAGCATCGGGAGGACTCCGACTGTGGCCGCACACTTGAGCTGATCTGCTGAGCTGAACGTGATGGCGCATGCCGACCACCTGAGAGGGAGCGTGGCTTCGAGCTTGGGGAGGACTGCATTCACTTCGCGGGCGAACTGCTTGAAGATGCGTTGAGAGGCTGGGGCTTGAGCCCCGCCCAGGATGCAGGCGATCGCGCGCGGCTCCTGGAAGCCCCCAGCCCCCTCGTCCTGATGGCGGTCTACGGCGGCAGCGGAGGGAGGCCTGCGTTGCCTTGCGGGCGGTCCTCGCGAGGCTGGTCCCTCCAGTCTCCCTCGCGGGGCGGGTCTTGCCAGCGATCCTCGCGAGGTCGATCGCTCCACCCTCGGCGCGAGCAGCGGTCTTCCCAGCGTCCTGTGTTCCTTCCTCCTCCTCGACCGTAGCCCCGGTCACCGCGGTCGAGGCGACGGCCGATCCTTCCTTCTCGCACGGCTCGGAGCTCTTGACATTCGCTGGTGTTGTGGGTGTGGAGGTCGTGGTACACACAGTACCGACTGCCCTTGGAAGGTTCGGGCTGATCTCTGCCCCGCTTGGTGTCTGGTTCTGCCGCGAGCACGGCAGCCCCCTTGCGCTTCACATCCTTGGCCTTGGGCTTCTTCTCTTCTGGGTCTGTGGCAGGCAGCTCGAGGAGGGAGAGACACCCTTCCTCAGCCCTGGCGCACTTGGTTGCCAAGTTGAACAACTCCAAGGAAGTGCACAGGTCTTCATGCATCGCCAGCTCCTCCTTCATCTTGACATCGCGCACGCCGTCGGAGAAGGCTGAGATGATGGCCTCCTCGGTCACCTTGGGAATCTTGAGGCGTGCGTTGTTGAAGCACTGGATGTACTTCTGCAGGGTCTCTCCGGGTTGTTGCTTGACGCGGCACATGTCACTCACGGCGGGTGGCCGGTCGCGAGTACCTTGGAAGTTGGCGATGAAGCGGGTGCGCATCTCGTCCCAGGAGGAGATCGTGCCTGAGGCCAGGTTCAGGAGCCAGGTGCGGGCCCCGTCCTTGAGCGCCATGGGAAACCAGTTCGCCATGACCTTCTCGTCTCCGTTGGCAGCTTTGATGCCCAGCTCATAGAGCTGGAGGAACTCCGCAGGGTCGGCCGTGCTGTCGTAACGAGGAGGCAGGGTCGGCCGGGCCACGCGACGCTGCGTAGCTCGATGGTGAAGGCGCGATAGCCTGCTGTGGCCATGGGAGGCCTTGGGTGACGGAGAGCTTGGTCTTGCATGTCCCCACGTGCTGCAACTGGGAGCAGCGCGGGGTCTTGACGTGCGGGAGCAGGAGCATGGTCGCGACGTGCTGGAGCAGGGAGCGCCCGGGCAGCTTCTTGCGGGCGAGGGACTTCTTGGCAGCTCTGCTCTTGCCGCGCTGGCACCTGACGGAGCGGGTTCTGCCCAGGGGCCATGCGCCTTGGAGCCATGGTGCCTTCTTGAGGAGGAGGCGGCCGAGGCTCCGCCGGAGCTTCGTCGCCCGCGCGGGGGCGGGGTGCGGTGCAGCGGAACGGACGGTGCAGGAGAGCCCCCTACGGCGGGGACGAGCTCGGCGACGCGGTCGAGGCATTCTTTGTAGACGTCGTCGACGGGACGGTAGCGCAGGAGCTCGTTTGCCGCGATGAGCACAGCTCGAGCCTCCATGGGTGCGCAGAACGCGCGGGACGAAGAACCAGCTGGGGTGAGCGAGGGAGTAGCGGTGTGGCCGTCTTGCCGCACGGACGGATGCTGAGACGACGCTTGCTGCTCGTCCCCCGCCGGGCCGGTGGCGGCCTTGACGGCAGGTGACGGGGAACGGCGAGGACGCCCGTCGACAGGAGCCGTCTGGGCGACGCGGGAAGCGAGAGGGGCCCGGCGCTCGGCGCGGGCCCGACGAGCGTCAGACATGGACGCGATGGTCGGAGGAGAACGGGGTGGTGGAAGACGAATTCCGGCGTACCCCTACCTGGCGCGCCAAATGTCGGATTTCGGGTTCCGGCAGACCCTTGAGGTTCGAACACTGGGGTGCGCACGGAGATTTCGCCTTCTACCTACCTGCGCCCCACCGCCACGCTAAGATCTAAACTATGGAAAGAACAACACAAGAGACACAGGGTTTATAGTTGTTCGGGCCACCGTTGTGGTGTAATACCCTACTCGAGTGTGTGGTGTGATGGATTGCCTCTTGGGCTGATGATGATGAGCAATACAAGGAAGAACAGCCTCGCGAGGGTCTGTTCTTGTCTGGGGGGATGAACTGCTAGGAGGAGTTCAGTCACCCTTCTCTCTCTCTCTCTCTGATGCTACTCGATCCGATCCCAGCTTGTTTTTGGGTTGGCCGATTCTAGATCCGATCTCCATCCGATCTCTCGATTACGATCCCCCCTACCCTGTGGGTGGCTAGTCCTATTTATAGGCAAAGGCCCTGGGCCTCTTCCCAAATATTGAGCGAGAAGGGTGCCAACAATTGGCCATTTTGAAGGGGAACATCTGGTACACTTATCCTGACTAAAGTTGGTCCTCTGGTGGTGACGCTGGCTTGGGCTCCACAATGACTTCCTCCCTGCCATTGGACTGGTCTTGTTCTCATTGCACCAAAACAGGTGCCTTTGCTTGATGCTCTCGCCTGCACTTGCTCCCTTTGCACCAAAGAGGAAAGGAGGACACTGCGCGGCTGGCGCCCGCCTGGTGCCTTTGGTCGGCATGGCTTGCGTCACGAGCACCTCGTGAGGTACCCCGCCTTGATCTCTCCGCCTCCTCGTGAGCCAACCTAATGAGGCCGTGCCTGAGGAAGCTCCGTGTCGTCCGCCCCGCAAGGCTTGGCCCCTCACGAGGGTCTTGGGTCTGTGTTCATGAAGACGGGCCGCGCTGGGCCCCCTTTGAGCCACGCCGCAGGCCGGAGGCAGGCAAGTCTGGGGACCCCCGTTCCCAGAACGCCGACAGAACGGGACCCCCGTTTTGACCGTAGCGCTCCAACACAAGTCTGTTTCGTCTGTTTTGCGGTACGCCACACCCCTCCCGATCAACAGGAGGCCCGCTTCTACCGTAGGAGGTCCGTTTCGTCCTTTTTGCGGTACGGCACACCCCTCCCGATCAACAGGACCCCTGTTTCAACCATAGGAGGTATGTTTCCTCCGTTTTGCGGTACGCCAGACCCCTCCTGATCAACAGGACCCCGTTCCGAACGTAGGAGGTCCGTTTCCTCCGTTGTGCGGTACGCCAGGCCTCGTCTCCATTGCATGTTCCGTCCAAGCCCTCCCGATGAACACGACCACGCATTCCATTCCGACCCAGCCGGTAGGCTCCCCCGTGTTCTGTTGCCTCACGATGAACATGACGCATTCCGTTGCCTCCCCATGAACACGAAGCATTCCGTTGCCTCCCCATGAACACGACAACGACGCTGTTTCTCCATTCCGACCCAGCCATGTACACGAGCCCTGGCCGTCATATGCGCGAGTAGGCGTTTGAGACCCCGCCCGTATGTACACATACGTGGCCGTATTTTCTTTCTTGCACCCTGGCCGCTATACGTATGTGCACATGCTACGTGCGCGCCTCTACTACGACACGTATGCGCCTCTACTATGACACATGCGCGCCTCTACATCCACCAGTATATATGTACGTACATGTTCGCGACCAGAATGACAACGCTATGTACGCTTCGACCAGGTGGGTCCTGACTGTCACGCACATCATTGCCTGCGAAGATGTAGCTCGTGGGTCCCAGCAGTCAGGGGGGCGAATCATTTTTTTGCCCAGATGCACTTCCTTGCATGCGAAGATGTAGCTGGTGGGTCCCAGCAGTCAGCGGGAAATGTTTTTTCACGAAATACAGTGGCCCGTCTGGTGGGTCCCAGCTGTCAGGTGGAGGAACCATTATTTTCCGTGTAATAAGGAGGCACTTCCTTGCTCCGGCCGTGGACCCAGCTGTCAGCCTCTCCACGTACAGTCCACGTTCGATGGAAGTCGTTCCTTGACCACGTTGACCACGCCGCGCCGAGAGCACCAAGGCGGTGGACGACGGCGAGGCCTAGGAATGGGACGACGGGGAGCCGGGGAAGACGCGGCAGTGGAAGCCCGGACGGAGAGGAGTACGAGGGTTCACTGGAACGGCTGCAGTGTGAGGCTGTCGTCGCCGCAGGGCCTGGCCAGCGGTGGGAATAGTAGGGGACGGTGAGGCCTCCACGGCAGCACAGCCGGCCACGGGAGGCAGGAGCATGCGGCACGGCTGGCACTGCTTTGGGCGGCTGGAGCAAGAAGACCAGAGGTTGAAGAAGCACTACGGCCGTTGGATGGACATCGTACGGTCACTGGAGCTAGAATCATTCATATTGACTAAAGTTGCCAAAGGCCCACATCCCAGTCAACTTAGTAGGCCCACAAGTCAGCCTCCCACCATGGTGGGTCCCAGCTAGTAGGGGGAGTATTCATTTTTTTGTGCGTAATAAGGCGGCACTTCCGGTGGGTCCGAGCTGATGGCGGGGGGGACGTTTTTTTGCGAAATACATTGGCCCATCCGGTGGGTCCCAGCAGTCAGGGGGAAACATTTTTCGCAAAATAAGGTGGCCCGTCCGGTGGGTCCCTGCTGTCAGGTGGAGGAATAATTATTTTGCGCGTAATAAGGAGGCACTTCCTTGCAGCCGCCTGGACCCAGCTGTCAGCCTCTCCACGTACAGTACTCTTTCGATAGAAGTCGGTCGTTGACCATGTTGACCACGCCGCGCCGAGAGCACCAGGGCTGTGGTCTGGACGACGGCGAGGCCTAGGAAGGGGATGACACGGAGCCGGGGAAGACGCAGCAGTGGAAGCCCACGCGGAGAGGAGTACGAGGGTTCACTGGTTCGGCTGTGGTGTGAGGCTGCCGTCGCCGCAGAATAACAGGGGATGTGGGTGAGTAGAGGGATGGCCTGGCCAGCGGTGGGAGTAGTATGGGGCGGTGAGGCCTCCGCGGCATCACAGCCGGCCACGGGAGGTAGGAGCACGCGACACGACCGGCGCTGCTTTGGGCAGCTGGAGCAAGAAGACCAGAGGTTGAAGAAGCACTACGGCCGTTGGATGGACATCGTACGATCACTGCAGCTAGAATCATTTATATTGACTAAGTTGACAAAGCTCTTGGTATGCGTCAAGTTAGTAGGCCCACAACTCGGATTTGGCAGAGAACATATAGCCCATTTGCGATTTGTAAGAATGTATAGCCCATTTTTAAATTCTAATGGAATTTACTACATCCCATTTACAGTTTGTTAAAAGTACAACCCAACTTCTAGCTAGGACAACGATTAATAATTTCAAACAACCGCTCAAAACAGAATTCAAAAAAAATTCCCACATTTTGATGGGATCCGAAATATTTTTATCCGAAATTTCTAGTCAGGTTAAATATAATTTCAAAATAAAGTTGTATTACATTAAAATCCAATGAAATATTGCGCATGCAACAAGTAATGAAATTAAAATTTTCAAATTCCAAAATAATATATTTTTCAAACTAATTACATGTTTGGTGCATAGTAACTGTCCAGTTATTATAATTACATCCCATTTATTATTTCTTAAAGTCCATTTTCTTGTTAAGCCTAATGCATACCTCCTAGGAAAGTTTGCAGCCCAGCGGGGCGGAGAATAACAAGTTGACCCGGATATTGTGTACAACTGTCGGCCCAATTGCATTGCTGATGTTGAAAAAAAAAGGCCTGTGTAGTACCGTAAAACCTAACATGGTTACTCAGCCCACATTCAGCGACGCCGGAAAATCCCAAACAAGGTTTCTGTACAACTTTTTGAAGTCAATGAGCTCAATTAATAACTTAAGCAAAAAGTTAGATTACAGTGGAACCTAATTAAAATCTATCACGAGCAAATAAATAATTCAACGAGTCCCACTTGTGTGTGTGCGCGTGTGTGTGTGTGAGAGAGAGGGAGATAGAGAGAGAGACCCATCGGCCAATGCTCGTAAATACATCTTTCAGCCATATGCATTGCTGATGCTCAGTAAAAACTTATATAGTTGACAGAATCATATAGAACATCATAGCACACCGAACTTGCATACTAAAATTGCACGCAGGCGGCACAATCAGGTTGGAAGCAGTGGATCGCTACAGGAAGGGCTATGTTGAAACCAACAAAGTCGTACATAACGGTTCATCGTCTTTATCAATGACGGGGAAATATCTTGAATGTTGTGCAAAGAAAACAGACAAACAACACAATAAGTTCTGCTAGGACATTATGTTGACGTACAACCCTTTCTAAAAAATGTTCAGGTACAAAATTAGAAATTGTCACAATCAAATGTACTGGCATATCAGTGCTTCACACCCATAGCTCGGATTTAACTAGTATCTGACAAGATTCAGTTGTTACCTCAAATTAGAGCACATCCAGGCAGCCAGCCCTGCCTCTTCTCCCAAAGAAGCAGTGGCCTCCGCCGCGCGATGGAGTAGGCCCTGTGACATCCATCGTTCCGAGCAACACGGGGAAAGTCTAACGTTTACTCCTGTAATGGACGTCGTCGACGGACCCTGGCACCAGCGGCGGCGGCAGGACTTTGATTGATGGATTGACCAGTTCTTCGACATGCATGGACACTCGATACAGGTACATCCCTAACGTGGTCCGCGGCGGCCTTGGTGGTGACGAATAGTACAACCCTGGTTCCTGCACCGGTATCTCAACACCAATCACCTTCGGTATGGTGGACGGCTTCTTCATCCATGCCATAACCGTCAGAGCCCAGCTGTCTGGAGGAACAAACATACTTACGAGCTCACCTCCAAGGTCGTTGATAAGCTCGTTCAAGGACTCGCTATTCCAAGCACGACGAGGCATGTCGTGGAAGGTAAGCTTTGTTAAAAACTCAAGCTAAGAGGGAACGGAGCCCCATCCTGGGTGCCACCGATCAAAGCTCACCAGGGCGCCATCGCAAAACAAACGCCGGGAAGATTCGAACACACGACTGCAGTCGAAAGTTGTCCGGAACCTGATGAAGAAATCAGCCGGTGGCGGACAGACTTCGATGAGCAAGTCACTTATTTGGACGCTATGCACAATGCCAAGAGCTTTGACAAGGTCGTCCGGCGAGACGGGAGGCCGGTCGCTGTTGATGGTTACCGTCAGCACTTTGCCGGCAAACTGGTCGTCAAGCGCCGCCATGCCACTGTTGAGCGACAGCACGCAGCGACCGAAGGCATGACGGACCTTAGGATCTCTGGCTTGGAGATCCGCATTGACCGGCGACATGATAGTGCGCTTGAGTATAGGGAGTACAGGAGGGGGATTTGGGGGAACTGGAGTGGGCTTGAACCACATCACTGCCTGTCGTAATTGAGACATCGAAGGATCAAAGTTAATCTGGATGCCTTTGTCATTCTCACCTTCTTTTGGCTGTAGGCCGTATCATTGACAATCAGGGGAGTTTTCTCCTGAACTCCTAGGGCTCGCCGTGTAGACACAGTTTTCCATAGCAAACAGAGCCTCTCTGCCATCAAGGTCCTTGCCAACGGTGATCTCCTGGTTAATCGGATAATTGAGTCCGAGAAAGAGAGAGTGTGAACCAAGGCTGTTTACCCGCCTCCAACTAAAAAAATCCTAAAGGCCCCAACAAGCTGGTATCCTTCTCATAGCTAGACGTAACAGCCACTTTCCGGATACTCACGTATTACACGGTGCTTGTATATAGTGGGGTTTTTGCAATATAACTTTTCTGGCTCATGTGTCCGAATGATCATCAGTCTTTTGCCGTTGTCTGATCGAGCGAGGAACTAGTTGTGCTTCCCTGTTTTTGGCAAAGGTGGTGTGATTACAAAGGGCAGTAACTGTAGGGACACTGCATAATATCAAAAGGGACAGGCATTGTTAATGTAAGATCAACATTGTTCAGAGTATGAGTAGGATAATGCAAGAAATAGCATTGATATGACCCTGTTGGAACTGGGAGGAAAATACATGGAAATGTATACTGGGTTCGAAAATATAGAAGTGCCATGCATGGTTATACTCATGTTATCTCACAATCGATTCTTCACAGGAAACTACCATGTCATGCATGTTATGTAACCATGTTCTGTCCTCACAAACAAATTCTTCAAGGAAACTAACAGACCATGCATTGTTATATACTCATGTTCTGTGGGCAAAATTTTTGTGAGGATATTAGTCTAGCCATTGATTGCTGAAGGGCGAATATAGGTATGTACACATGGTAAGCATTGCAGGATTTCACTACTTCCAAATTTAGAGTTCTCCGTATGCACATTTACTTCCCTAATGTATGGTTAGATGAAACCAACAGTGTGGTGCATGTTTCTACAATCTTCTGCAAAACAAGGTCCGTCCAACTGACGTATTAATCTAGATGACTTGGACTGCGATGCTAATACTCTATATAATCCAACGGAGGAAGGATAATCTCATGGGAGGTCTGGAAGTTCATGAGCACCGACTTTTTACGGTCTTCTCTAAAGGCGGCCATCCAGTGGGAGTTCATACCGACCCAGTACATACCTGCCAAGAAGTTTCAGGCGATGTGATCGGATCGATGTCGAGGGAAATGATGTACGGCGACCCACTACATACCTGCAAATAAGTTTCGACTAATGGAGATCGGATTGAAGTCGAGGGGAATCATGCACGTCTCCATATCATGGTGAGCCAATCTCGCAAGCCAGATAGCAACAAGAAGGGTGTCTTGAAAAGCTTAGGCCTCGCTTCGATGATGGCCGTGTGCATGTCCCTCGAGCATGCAGCCAGCCGCAGGGCGCTCAACATATCCATACACGAACAACAGAGGTCGAGGATGTCACTGGGGAGATTTCTCCAATCGCGGCTCATATGGATGCTGCTCGGTTCGTGTTCGGCCAAGCTGGAGTTTGGAAGGGGGCTTGATTTACGGGGGAGAAGGATGTCGGTGCTGGAGCGGCTAGTGAGGGAATAGTGGTACTGGGGGAGGCGAGTCAGGCGACGGTACACGGGGGCACAGTGAGATGGAGACGGAGACGGAGAAGGAGAAGGAGATGGAGATGGAGTGGTGCTATGGGAGCGGAGAGGGAGATGAGGCGAGGCGCCAATGTGCTGTACAGCGGCGGTGACAGACTGCACAGTGCACAGGGTGAGGCTGACTTTGGTAACCCGAACACGCCGCCTGGACTAGTATCAGGCCCAGGGTGTTGTCACTTCACTGTGAGGACCGGATGAATAGTGTTTTGACCATCAAGTGTACCACAGTTGTACTACTACTACTACTACTACTAGTAGGAACATGAGTACTCTAGTATTGTATAGTGGAAATAGGCCTCCCGTGCTAGCATGCTTGTTCACTTCATCGTTCAGGTATCATCCATATTGCGAGCAGAACCAAATTCTCGTGCATGCCCAATCAACGCCCTGCCGTGATGCATGCAGTGGTCGTTCTGGTGCATCAAGGGCGGCATGTAGATCGTTCCACAATTGAGAAGAGGAAAAATGGAAAGGTAGAACGCGGCAGCAGAGGAAGAGAACGCTGGCTAACGAGGCTGGGACGGGATCGAGCAGGAAGTAATGCTCCACGCCTAAAGGTCTTGGGAAAACCTGATTTTCATAAGGTGACTTATACTCACCTAAACGGAGGGAGTATTCCTTAACCAGAGAATGTTGTGTCTCCCACTCACGCGCTCAAAAAAACTATGACACATTTGTTTATCTGTTTGCATAGGTCCCACCTATCAGGAAGGATGGGCACGTACACGAACAGGTATGACTCATCAGTCTACCTGCATAGCATTTTCGTTTAGTCTACCTAGCCGTCTAATCAACTGCCTGCATGCCACTTCTCCCATTTACTTCTCTATCGGGAACCGATTCTCCTCGGCTTCTTCACCTCCCCTTCGTCTTCATTTGCATCCAACGCCCCGACGCCCAGCTGTGGCACCCTCGCCACGGCCACGCCACCACCGGCCGGTTCATCTCGAACGACTGAGTCGCGAACAACGCCACCACCATGAGAATGACATGTGGGCCAGCCGCATTTAAGGTCCGCATGTCATTGACTCATAGGTCGGGCACTAAGCCACTGAAGTTTGGTCCCGTGGGCCCCGAGAGGGAAATGTAAATCATGTGGCAGGCCTTGTGCTGCTCCCGCAGTACGAGCTCGTGCCAAAACTGGAATTTGTTTCTTACTACTACCAACTAGTACTAGTAAGGTACACGTGCATTGCACACATGAGATTCTGGTGGTTTGTGCATTATGCTTCTACATGTGGAGATTTCTGGATTCTAACATGTGGCAAAATCTGGTGGAATGTAAGGTTAGGAAAGTTTGATTAACTTAGGTGAGTGTTTGGTTCAAGCCACACTAAGGCCCCACATGACATACACACAAAAATGTGGCAAGATTCCCTTAGGCTTGCCAACTTGTGGCTCTCTTTTTTAAGAACTAATAACTTTGCCTAAGCTTAGTTCTGGCAAAGTTAGTAATGAATTAAGTTCAACCATGGAGTCTTCTAGATTATACATGTGGCAGAATCTGGTGGATGATATCCAGCGGCTAGTAGTGCTCGGATTTGCCATCTTTGTACCGTCGGATTGGCTTCATCCAACGACCAACTTTCAAAGTTTTTCACACACTATATAGGGGGTATAGATATAGATGTGCCGGTCCGTTGCAATGGATCCAAAGTATATCTATTTAGTGGAGTGCACTCTAAACACATTATCTATTTATTTTTCTCTAACCTTCCGTAGCCATGCAACCAAGCCACATAAGCTTCATGGGTGCCCCCACATCATATTATTCATACTACGTTGATTGAAAAAAAAACATAAATCACCCAAAACAAGATCTTCCCGTTTTTTGTTCCTACGATGCTGTGCCGTGCACGTACCTACTAGTTGTATAGTGGTAGTACTAGTAATATAGTATTAGGAGTACAAACTTGGTACTAGTAGGAGTAGTACTAGTACGGAATGCTCCTACTCTATCAACGAGCCCCGTCTGACACCAAATTTCTTGGCTTCCGTGCTACAGCTAGATCTTCCCCTCGTATCTGTTTTCCAACCCGGCGGCGGGCGGGGTGTTGGTTTGCTCAACAGCGGTCCCACATGAAAGTGAAAATTCTAGGAAACACGCCTTCCCTAAGCTATGTGTCATGCCGGACGGGCCGTGTTGTACTCCCGATTCCCGGGCGTGTGGGGGTGCGACGCGAACGTGGCAGGCCTTTTCCTTTTACCAGCAATGTGCCCGTGCGTTGCGACGGATCCAAAGTAGTAGAATACTAGTATTTGTTCACAAACTTGAAAGAAATCACTATTGTTTTGATATACTCCTAATATATTACTCCCTCCGTACCTAAATATTTGTCTTATTTGAGATTTCAAGTGGGCTATCACGTACGGATTATATAGACATATTCTAGTGTTTCTAGCAAGACGCCCGCACGTTGCACGAATTTGATGGAAAAGGTACGCACAACTTATAAATTAACGGATGGAGTACTAGTTACAATGATGCATATAATTAAGCAAAGGGATCGCACATGTCGGTATTGACTGGAGCGAGAATGCAACAGCACAATAAGAATTGAGGCCACGATGATGAGATCGCAGTGGTGGTTATAGAAGGCAAGAAGAAAGATGAATCCACGAACGTACAACCTCCTCCTCCTCAACTTAGTGCGCCGGGCCACCGACCGGTGGCTAAGGAGCGGCGGCTTTTGTGGCGAGCTCGAGGTGCTTCTCAGCAAAGGCATCCAAGGCTTCCAGCCGGTTGAGGAAGGCCAATGTCGTAGTGTCCTCACTGGCCTTGTAGATATCTATGTACACGATTTCCTCGTACACGTGGATGTGTAGGTCGACGAATTCTTGCAGGGCGAGGCGCCTCGTGGCGAGCGCAACCTCCAGGTGGACATTGTTCATGGCGTCGGCGGGCAGTCGCAGGGCCACCAATGCTTGAAAGAGGTTCCGGCCATGGAGGCTGATTAGGGTGACAGGCAATGAGGGGCCCGGGCGCGCGGGCTGGAGGAGTACGGCGATGTCGTCCACGAGCTTCTTGAGGACGGTGAACCTGTTGCTGGTGGCAACGATCATCTGGTCCAACTGAGAGTCGTAGTTGGTGTTGACGGCGGCCATCCACCAGCCGGTCTCCAACACCGTCTGGAGACGATCCTCGGCGCCATGTCGCAGGCCGGCGTCGTGGACCATCTGGCACAGCCGCTGGCCGCTCATGCGCATCGCCGCCATGGGTCTGGAGTGAGCTCTTTTGCGCTTAGTGTAGGTGCTTAGGCAAATGCTTAGATGCGTACAATGTGGTAGATGCATTGGAATGGAGGGGGCGCCTTTATATGAGGGCAATGAGGGCAAACTGCGTTGCATTCACATCGTGCAACCTCTTTTCCCGGACCTCCTCCCATTACTTCCCTCATGCATTAATTGAAGGAGGATGCATTGGCCGTTCAACATATCGGGAACCACCACTCCCTCCCTTGTCTGTATTAAAGCCGTATCGGGAACTCCGCCGCCCGTTGTTAAATCGAATACTCCCTCCGTCTAGTTGAGTATTAAGTCATCTTACGAAAACCAAATAGTAAACACATAGGCGTGGTGCATTAACTCTCATGTTGTTTCTTATTTTTTGACATAAATAGAGGAAACAACCAAGAAGATCTGTGGGGCTTGTATGCTTTTAGTGACTTGAGACTATCAAACATGACATGCAGTGGTCACTTCGTTGCACAAGAACAAATACAACCCACGTCAGCACACACGCATCTTATATAGCATCACATCCAATGGCTATAAAAGATGAATGAGACCAAATTATATCTCATTGTCACATCCCTAGTTCTGGTATGACCTAGGCTAGCCCTTCATGTTTGCATCATGTTTAAATTCCATTTAAATTTGAAATGGGGATTTGTGAAACCCTTAGAATCATTTTCTGAAAATGACCCAAGTAAAAATTGCTCCAAAAGGGTCCAAGAAAATGCTCATGTTGCTCTCTGAAAATATTGGACAGAGATAAAAATCAAACCAATATTTTAAAGAGCTCATAAGTATTTATTTTGGGCATTTGGAATTAATCCAGTATTTATTTGTGTTGGATAAATATTTTTATAGATACAAAATGTTGTCCAATAATTCTGAATTTTGGTGAGGGGCTTTGGATTAATTCCTTAGGTCCCTGCAAAATTTGACAGAATTAAATAAAATGGTTTAGTATTTTTATTAAACCAAACGAATGCCAGAAAAATAGAAAACAAAAACAAAAATGAAGAAAAGAAACCTTACGTGCGGCTAGCTCCCGTGCTGGCCCAGCACTGTGCGGCCTGGCCGGCCCAGTTGGCCAGCCCAGCCCATCTACCCCCTCCCCTGTCGTCTTCCTCCCGCCAGGAGGACGCGCGCGCGGCCGCCGCGCGCGAGCACACGCCGGCCACCTCCTGCTTCCCTGCTCGCCACTGGAGGCATCCGAGGGCGACACGCACCCCCCTGAAAACCCCTCGACCCTCTCCTCCTCTCCCTCGCTCTCCCTCCTCCCCTGGACCTCTCTCTCTCCCCCCCCGAATGGATCCGTCGCCACCGCCCGCCGTGGCCGTGTCCACCGTGCTCCCCTCGCCTCGCTGCTGTGTCCAAAAGCTCCGCCACCTCGTCCGCAACCTCTCCGCCAAGCCGTGCATTGTCGGACGCCCTGTGGAGCCGCCTCCACCGTCATCTTCAACATCGGCCGCCGTGGATCTCCACCGCCCGTCCGTCGCCTGCAGAGCCTTCTCCGAGCCACCGTTGCCTCTGCTCGACTCGCTGTGAGCCCCGCCGTCGAACCCCCCCTCTCCCCTAGCTCAAATTCTTCCTTCAACACCATCGCTGACGCAGCCGAGAGCTCGGCTCCGCCGTTCATGTCGCCGCCGTGGCCACTGTCACCTAGCGCCGTGACCGAGCACACCACCGTGCTCAGTGCAACGCCAGGAGGCCGTCGAGGCACTCCGCAGCCCCTCTCGAGCTCCATAGAGCCGAACCCGCCGTTCCCGTAGCTCCGGCCGCCGCGGATGACCTCGCCGCGGTCGTCTTCGGCCACCCCACGGCCTCCCGCGTGTCCCACTGGATGCGCGCGAGCCTGGGCATCACGTAGGCAGTCTCCGCCGCGCGTTTCGTCGCCGGAAGGCGATTTCCGACGCCTCCGCCGCGTCTGGCGTCGCCGGCGTCGAGTCGCCGGCGGGCTTTGACCCCGCAGACAGGAGGTTTGACCTTTCCGTGGGTCGCCGACATGTGGGGCCCGACCCTGTTAAGCTTTAGTTAGGATTAGTTTAACAACTAATTAAACCCTGTTTAGCTAATTGGGTCACTGACGTGTGGGCCCAACCCCATTAACTAAACCAGTTTAGGTTTATTTTAAATCAGGATTAGCCACAGACACTGACGTGTGGACCCCACACGTCAGGTTTGACCTGGTCAGCCGCCTTTGACCTGCTGACGTAAGCATGACGCTGTGCTGACGCAATACATCATTTTCTGGTATTAAATTAAATTAGGAAATTCCAGAAAATGATATAAACTTCAAAAATTCATAGAAATTCAACCGTAGCTCAGATTTAAATAATTTATATATGAAAAATGATCAGAAAAATTCAATCTATCCATCTGTACCATTTTCATGCATGAAAAACCAACCTATACAAGCTGTACATATGAAAACACATGAATGGCATTTATAAGAGCTTATTTTGGAGTTGCATTTGAAACTTTGGTTCAAATGGACATCATGCAAATGAATGCTAGTTGCATTAACTGAAACAAACATGACATACTCATGCCATGTTCATGCATCATAATGTTGCATATGCTTGTGTTTGATTTCCAACACCGTTCCTTCTCGATAGGTCCTGCTCCGGAGAGTGTTCGAGAGTACCTGTCTGAGGAGCAGTGCCCCCTGTTGATCTACCAGGCAAGCAAAACCCCTTGTTCATTCCGATACAATCCTACTATCTCGCTCCTGCTCTCATTTATTTCATTAGGACAACAACAATTCAACTGATACTTTATGCTACGGTAGTTGAACCCATTCCTCTGCATGACCTGTAATTGCCACAGTAAATAGTTAAAACCCACTAGCATGTGTAGGAGTTGATTGAGCCATGTTGTGTTCTTGCCATGCCATGCCTGCTATTGCTTAGAGTATGTCAGGTCTGATTCATCGGGGATGAATTGGAGTGTTACGATATGATCTGGTGCTGAGAGTTAAGCGTGTGAACATGATTTGGTAAAGGTAGCGGTCAGAGGCCATGTAAGAGTACATGGTGGGTTGTCTCATAGGGACTGTCCTTAAGAATTGAGTTCTGTGTAAGTTGTCCAATGACTAGCTACTACCACACATTGGGCTCCAGGTGCTCCAAGCTCTCTCGACTTATTAACCGCCTTGATCTTTGTCCAGGAGTTGCAAATAGTTTCTGGTATTTGTAGGTAGTGCTATTTTTCTACCGAGTGGCACCCGGCAGGGTGGACTTGGGACAGACTAGGCACACGTGGCCCGGTGTACCGAGTGGCACCCGGATGGTGGGCTCGGGAACCCTGTACACATCGTTTGGGGCCGTGAGCGAAACCCCGGCCGGATCTCCTTGCGGATGGAACCCGAATAGGCGATAAACCTGGACTAGAGTCTTGCGTGGTTAGTCAGGTCGTGGCCGACACCCTCGCCAGGCTTCCGCTTGAAGGTTGCCGAGATACATGACGTGTATATGATGATAAGTGGTGAGAGCGTGTGTGTAGAAGTACACCCCTGCAGGGTTATCATGATCTATTCGAATAGCCGTGTCCTCGGTTATGGACTTCTTGGGTGCTTACATGGTACATAGACAACTTAAAGTGGATACTCTAAAATGCTCAAGACAAGTGTGAATGCTATGGATGGCCTTCTCGTAAGGAGACGGGGATGAATCCATAGTAGTGTATTGATGTGGTGATTAGTGGACTCGTGTGTGCTGCCTCATCTCAAAGAAGTTTCTCGTTGTCCTAGAACAGGATAGCCACTGAGTCAAAGCTGGCTTGCTGCAACTAAATCCCACATTACCTTCTTGATACAAATGCATGTATGATAGGATCTGATGTAAGTCTTGCTGAGTACCTTTGTACTCACGTCTGCTTTATTTATGTTTTGCAGGTGAGACAGCTGTCTCACTAGTAGTACCACTTGGACTTCGACGAGTAGCTTGTTACCTCAACTACGATCTTGTACCCTTGGGAGGGACTTGTAGATAGTCAGGCTTCCCAGCCTTTTTCTTTTGTAGTTGTCTGTACTCAGACATGTAATGCTTCCGTTGCTTGTATGCTCTGAATGATGGGTCATGTGACCCCTGTTTGTATTTAATGTTATGTGGCTCTTCTGAGCCTTTATCTATATGAGTTTGCGTTATGTTGTGATGCCATGTTGTACAACACATACTTGCATGTTATGCGTACGTGTGACGTGTATTGCTATGTGTGGGATCCGACAATCTAAGTTGTTTATCCTTGGCAGTCTCTCTTATGGGGAAATGTAGTCTAGTGCTTCCTTGAGCCATAGTAGTCCGCTACAGCCCAGTTCACCGAAGTCCTGCTAGCCCAGCACTACTGCTCAGGACACTTGACTGGCCGGCATGTGTTTCACTTCGTTCATGTGTCTGTCCCTTCGGGGAAATGTCACGCGGTGACATCCGGAGTCTTGCCTAGCCTGCTACAGCCCGGGTTCCCTGGAGTCCTGTTAGCCCAGTGCTACAGCCCGGATTCACACGCTGCTGACCGACACACTCGATGTGAATCATGTATGCCTGTCCCCATAGGTTAGTGCCGCTTTGGGTTCACGACTAGCCATGTCGGCCTGGGTTCTCTGTCATATAGATGCTAGCGACACAATCATATACGTGAGCCAAAAGGCGCAAACGGTCCCGGGCCAGGGTAAGGCGACACCGTGGGGATACCGTGCGTGAGGCCGCAAAGTGATATGAGGTGTTACCGGCTGGATCGATGTGACTTGGAATCGGGGTCCCGACAGCTTTGGTATCAGAGCCTGACTTCCTGTAGGATTACCAAGCCAACCTGGTCAAAGTTGAGTCTAGAAATTCTTTAGCTATATAAGGGAATTGATTGTGGAAGGGAACGTAAGCCTCTTTTTACTCCTTATGCCTCATGCCTTCTGATCTGAGTCATCTTATCTTTCCTACGGGGTTAAGGAACCAAGATTTCTCTTCCGTCTATCAGGATCACGTGTTACTACTCCGTAGTCTCTAAGGTTTGGTTGATCTGAGTCATATCCCAGTTTGAGTACCTCCGGTGTAGCCTGTTTAGTAATATCTCAGAACCTTGAGTAATGATGTTGAGTATGGTGCTACCCCGTTTTTTGCAGGATGTCTCATTTTGAGCATTTTACTGCCATTATGCTGTCGGATTTGTCCTAGGAGTTCAAGAGATAGTATTTTCCTCGTACTATATTCTACATCCTTATGATGATGCTGAATCCATCCTTGTTTCCTTGGTTGGTTCTTCAGGATGTCGTCAGTTAACCGAAGTTCTGTTGCTTATAGCCGGAACCACGGAGATGGTAGGGATGAGGATCCTCCCGACCAGTCTTCATTGGCAGAGTTCATGATGGAGATGGAGAATAACAAGCGAGAGTCTAACCGCTTGTTAGCACATATTGAGGAGAACACCTCCCATCAGCACAAAGAGTCAGCGACCATCTATGATTTCATTGGTCTGAAACCACCTACCTTCCATCATTCCATTGAACCACTTGATGCAGACGACTGGCTACGTAGTATCACACACAAGCTGCATTCAGCGAACGTAGCTGAAAGTAACAAGGTCACCTACGCTGCTTATCATCTGGAAGGTCCTGCTAGTATTTGGTGGCAGAACTATGAGGCTATGCTTCCAGCTAGCAAGATACCCACCTGGAAAGATTTCACTGAGGCTTTTTGCGAGCATCACATTCCTCAGGCTCTCATTGACCACAAGAGAGAAGAGTTCTGTAGTTTCACCCAAAGTAAGATGGTTGTTGATGCTTACAGTAGAGAGTTTGAGAACCTTGCCCGCTATGCTACAGAAGAGGTGTCCACGGACGCCAAGAAGCAGGCTAGGTTCCGGAAGGGTCTCAACCCCAAGTTGCGTCATGATCTCCACTTGCATCATTGCAATACATTCCAGGCTCTTGTGAACAAGGCCATTAATGCAGAGACAGCTCAACTCACATACGAGGAGTCGCGTAAGCACACCCGTGATTTGGGTTCTTCCTCCGGTTCTAGTTCTCAGAAGCACCGGATTTGGGTTCCGAACTCCGCTCTTCCACCCGGTTATTCACCAAGGCCATCTTATGTGGTGCCTCACCCAGTTCAGTTACATGCTCCACCCAGGCCTATTGGTAGACCGCTTGTCAATGCGGGTCCACGTCCTACTTCAGGGACTTGTTTCACATGCGGAGAGCCAGGACACTATGCACGTGACTGCTCTCAAACCAATTATGCTCCACCCAGCCTGAGAAGTCTGTTGGCCATGGTAAGCCATCATGCAAGATGATCAGTGTCAAGTCAGCTCCCACTGAACGTGGATGTGTGCATCACGTCTCAGCTAAAGATGCTCATGATGATCCGGATGTCGTTCTTGGTACACTCCTTGTCAACTGTCATCCAGCTTCGGTTCTGTTTGATACCGGAGCATCTCACTCCTTCATTTCTGAAGGCTATGCTCGTTTGCACGACATGTCATTTTGTGATATGCCAACTCCACTTGAAATCCAAACTCCAGGGTCTAGATGGAAAACTACCAGAATAAGCCATGGTAATGAAATCCTTGTTGACAGACTTGTATTCCTTGCATCACTTATAGCCCTCAAGTCTACAGATATTAACATCATCTTGGGTATGGACTGGATGATAGCTCATTATGCGAAGATTGATTGTTACACTAGGTGTGTTCAGCTTACACACCCATCTGGCAAGATAGTCACCGTCTCCACTAGAGTTGCAAAGCGTCAGCTCTATTCTCTTAATGCCAACCCTCCTCCAGACCTTGAAGATATCCCGGTAGTCCGTGACTTTCCGGATGTCTTTCCAGAGGAACTGCCAGGTATTCCACCTGATAGAGATGTAGAGTTTGTCATAGATCTTATCCCAGGAACTGCTCCAATCTCTAGGAGACCTTACAAGATGGCACCCTTAGAACTAGCTGAGCTTAAGAAACAACTCGATGAATCCTTGCAAAAGGGTTTCATCCGTCCTAGTTCTTCTCCATGGGCTTGCCCCGTCCTCTTCGTCAAGAAGAAGGATGGTACGGACCGGATGGTTGTAGATTATCGTCCCGTTAATTTGGTCACGATAAAGAACAAGTATCCGCTCCCCAGGATCAACGATCTGTATGATCAGCTCGCTGGATCCTCAGTCTTTTCCAAGATGGATTTGAGGTTAGGCTACCACCAAATCGAGATCAGAAATGGGGACATTCCTAAGACGGCTTTTGTCACTCGTTATGGCCAGTACGAGTACACCGTCATGTCCTTTGGTCTAACCAATGCTCCAGCTACATTCTCCCGCTTGATGAACTCGATCTTCATGGAGTACTTAGATAAGTTCGTCGTGGTTTACCTCGATGATATTCTTATTTACTCGAAGAACGAGGATGAGCATGCCGAACATCTTAGACTTGTGTTAGAAAAACTCAGAGAGCACCGCCTTTATGCCAAGTTCGCCAAGTGCGAATTTTGGTTGCCAGAAGTGACCTATCTCGGCCACATGATCTCTGGCAAGGGAATTGCCATCAATCCCGAGAGAGTTCAGGCCGTTATTGATTGGACTCCGCCTGAAACGGTTAAGAAAGTTAGGTGTTTCCTTGGTCTAGCCAGTTATTGTCGCCGCTTCGTTGAGAACTTCTCCAAAGTGGCCAAACCTCTCATGGAACTTCTTAAGAAAGATAAAAAGTTTGAGTGGTCCCCACAGTGTGAGCACAGTTTTTAGGAACTAAAAAGACGCCTGACTTCTACTCCCATACTTGTGCCACCGAATTTCACTAAGGACTTTGTTATCTATTGTGATGCCTCACGACAGGGACTAGGTTGCATTCTTATGCAAGATCGCCATGTGATTGCCTATGCATCTCGATAATTGCATCCACATGAGGAGAATTATCCTACACATGATTTAGAACTTGCAGCTATAGTCTATGCACTTAAGACATGGCGACATTACCTTCTCGGTAAACGTTGCGAGATTTACACCGACCACCAGAGTCTCAAGTATATCTTCACCCAACCGGATTTGAACCTTAGGCAAAGACGTTGGTTGGAGTTGATCTCAGATTACGACTTAGGGATTACCTACACCCCAGGCAAGGGAAATGTCATGGCTGATGCACTAAGTCGTAAGTCCTATTGCAACAATATCATGTTGCAACAGGGCCGACCACTTCTCCATGAGGAATTCTGTAAGCTAAACCTTCACATCGCTCCTCACGAATTCCTTTCTACCTTGGTGGAGAAACCTACTCTTGTGGATCAGATCATCTCTGCTCAGAAGCAGGATACGGGAATTTCTTAGATCAAGAGAAACATTAACAAGGGAGTTGGTGGCAGTTTCTCCTTAGATGATCGAGGTGTTGTTTTCTTTGAGAATCGCTTGGTGGTTCCCAAGAATCAACATCTGCGACAACTGATTCTTAAGGAGGCCCATGAATCTCCTCTCACGATTCATCCTGGTAGTACTAAGATGTATCAGGACCTACGCCAGAGGTTCTGGTGGACTAGGATGAAGAGAGAAATTGCTCAGTTCATTGCTAACTATGATGTTTGTCGTCGCGTTAAGGCAGAGCATCAAAGGCGTGCTGGCACCCTTCAGCCTTTAGCTATTCCTGAGTGGAAATGGGATAAAGTTGGTATGGACTTCATCACTAGCTTTCCCAGGACCAAGAAAGGCAATAATGCTATCTTCGTAGTCATTGATCGTCTCTCCAAAGTGGCTCACTTCCTACCTGTTCGAGAGAGTATCACTGCTAGTCAACTCGCTGACTTATATATTTCTCGAATAGTGTCACTTCATGGTGTCCCACTAGAGATCAATTCAGACCGTGGTAGTCTCTTCACTTCTCATTTCTAGGAGAGTTTCCAAACTGCCATGGGCACCCATCTTTCCTTCAGTACCGCTTTCCACCCTCAATCAAGTGGTCAGGTGGAAAGGGTCAACCAAATTCTCGAAGACATGCTTAGAGCTTGTGTTATCTCATTCGGTATGGATTGGGAGAAGTGTATTCCCTTCGCCGAGTTTGCTTATAACAATAGCTACCAATCCAGCCTCAAGAAAGCTCCTTTTGAGGTTCTGTATGGACGAAGATGTCGAACACCTTCGAACTGGTCAAAAACTGGTGAAAGACAATTCTTTGGACCGGATATGATCAAGGAGGCAGAAGACCAAGTTCGCATCATTCGTCAGAACTTGAAAACAGCCCAATCTCGTCAAAAGAGCCAGTATGACCGTAGTCATAAGGAAGTGGCTTATGAAATTGGCGACAAGGCTTATCTTCGGGTTACTCCCTTGAAGGGTACCCATCGTTTCGGTATCAATGGCAAGTTGGCTCCTCATTACATTGGTCCTTTTCACATTCTCGCTAAACGAGGAGAGGTTGCCTACCAGTTGGAACTACCCCCACATCTTTCTCGAGTTCATGATGTCTTCCATGTCTCTCAACTCAGGCGTTGCTTCTCGGATCCCATCCGCGGAGTGGACCACGAAGCGCTTGATCTTCAAGATAACCTCACCTATCGAGAGTACCCTGTTCGCATCCTTGATCAAGCAGAGCGTGTCACTCGACGTCATAACATCAAGTTTCTCAAGGTTCAGTGGTCTCATCATTACGAGAGAGAAGCTACCTGGGAGCGTGAAGATTGTCTTCGACTTGAGTACCCCGCTTTCTTTCCGCCAACTCCTGAATCTCGGGACGAGATTCTTCCGAGTGGGGGCGAGTTGTCACATCCTAGTTCTGGTATGACCTAGGCTAGCCCTTCATGTTTGCATCATGTTTAAATTCCATTTAAATTTGAAATGGGGATTTGTGAAACCCTTAGAATCATTTTCTGAAAATGACCCAAGTAAAAATTGCTCCAAAAGGGTCCAAGAAAATGCTCATGTTGCTCTCTGAAAATATTGGACAGAGATAAAAATCAAACCAATATTTTAAAGAGCTCATAAGTATTTATTTTGGGCATTTGGAATTAATCCAGTATTTATTTGTGTTGGATAAATATTTTTATATATACAAAATATTGTCCAATAATTCTGAATTTTGGTGAGGGGCTTTGGATTAATTCCTTAGGTCCCTGCAAAATTTGACAGAATTAAATAAAATGGTTTAGTATTTTTATTAAACCAAACGAATGTCAGAAAAATAGAAAACAAAAACAAAAATGAAGAAAAGAAACCTTACGTGCGGCTAGCTCCCGTGCTGGCCCAGCACTGTGCGGCCTGGCCGGCCCAGTTGGCCAGCCCAGCCCATCTGCCCCCTCCCCTGTCGTCTTCCTCCCGCCAGGAGGACGCGCGTGCGACCGCCGCACGCGAGCACACGCCGGCCACCTCCTGCTTCCCTGCTCACCGCTGGGCGACACGCACCCCCCCTGAAAACCCCTCGACCCTCTCCTCCTCTCCCTCGCTCTCCCTCCTCCCCTAGACCTCTCTCTCTCACCCCCCCGAACGGATCCGTCGCCACCGCCCGCCGTGGCCGTGTCCACCGTGCTCCCCTCGCCTCACTGCTGTGTCCAAAAGCTCCGCCACCTCGTCCGCAACCTCTCCGCCAAGCCGTGCATTGTCGGACGCCCTGTGGAGCCGCCTCCACCGTCATCTTCAACCTCGGCCGCCGTGTATCTCCACCGCCCGTCCGTCGCCTGCAGAGCCTTCTCCGAGCCACCGTTGCCTCTGCTCGACTCGCTGTGAGCCCCGCCGTCGAACCCCCCCTCTCCCCTAGCTCGAATTATTCCTTCAACACCGTCGTCGTCGCAGCCGAGAGCTCGGCTCCGCCGTTCATGTCACCGTCGTGGCCTGTCACCTTGCGCCGCGACCGAGCACACCACCGTGCTCAGTGCAACGCCAGGAGGCCATCGAGGCACTCCGCAGCCCCTCTCGAGCTCCGTAGCGCCGAACCCGCCATTCCCGTAGCTCCGTCCGCCACGGATGACCTCGCCGCGGTCGTCTCCGGCCACTCCACGGCCTCCCGCGTGTCCCACTGGATGCGCGCGAGCCTGGGCATCACGTAGGCAGTCTCCGCCGCGCGTTTGGTCGCCGGAAGGCGATTTCCGACGCCTCCGCCGCGTCTGGCCTCGCCGGTGTCGAGCCGCCGGCGGGCTTTGACCCCGCAGACAGGAGGTTTGACCTTTCCGTGGGTCGCCGACATGTGGGGCCCGGCCCTGTTAAGCTTTAGTTAGTTTTAGTTTAACAACTAATTAAACCCTGTTTAGCTAATTGGGTCACTGACGCATGGGCCCAACCCCATTAACTAAACCAGTTTAGGTTTATTTTAAATCAGGATTAGCCACAGACACTAACGTGTGGACCCCACATGTCAGGTTTGACCTGGTCAGCCGCCTTTGACCTGCTGACGTAAGCATGACGCTGTGCTGACGCAATACATCATTATCTGGTATTAAATTAAATTAGGAATATCCAGAAAATGATATAAACTTCAAAAATTCATAGAAATTCAACCGTAGCTCAGATTTAAATAATTTATATATGAAAAATTATCAGAAAAATTCAATCTATCCATCTGTACCATTTTCATCCATGACAAACCAACCTATACAAGCTGTACAAATGAAAACACATGAATGGCATTTATAAGAGCTTATTTTGGAGTTGCATTTGAAACTTTGGCTCAAATGGACATCATGCAAATGAATGCTAGTTGCATTAACTGAAACAAACATCACATACTCATGCCATGTTCATGCATCATAATGTTGCATATGCTTGTGTTTGATTTCCGACACCGTTCCTTCTTGATAGGTCCTGCTCCGGAGAGTGTTCGAGAGTACTTGTCTGAGGAGCAGTGCCCCCCTGTTGATCTACCAGGCAAGCCAAACCCCTTGTTCATTCCGATACAATCCTACTATCTCGCTCCTGCTCTCATTTATTTCATTAGGACAACAACGATTCAACTGCTACTTTATGCTGCGGTAGTTGAACCCATTCCTCTGCATGACCTGTAATTGCCACAGTAAATAGTTAAAACCCACTAGCATGTGTAGGAGTTGATTGAGCCATGTTTTGTTCTTGCCATGCCATGCCTACTATTGCTTAGAGTATGTCAGGTCTGATTCATCGAGAATTAATTGGAGTGTTACAACATGATCAGGTGCTGAGAGTTAAGCGTGTGGACACGATTTGGTAAAGGTAGAAGTGAGAGGTCATGTAGGAGTACATGGTGGGTTACCTCATTGGGACCGTCCTTAAGAACTGAGTTCTGTGTAAGTTGTCCTATGACTAGCTACTACCACACATTGGGCTCCGGGCGCTCCAAGCTCTCTCGACTTAGTAACCGCCTTGATCTCTGTCCGCGAGTTGCAAATAGTTTCTGGTGTTTGTAGGTAGTGCTATTTTTCTACCGAGTGGCACCCGGTAGGTTGGACTTGGTACAGACTAGGCACACGTGGCCCGGTGTACCGAGTGGCACCCGGATGGTGGGCTCGGGAACCCTGTACACATCGTTTGGGGCCATGAGCGAAACCCCGGCCGGATCTCCTTGCGGATGGAACCCGAATAGGCGATAAACCTAGACTAGAGTCTTGCGTGGTTAGTCAGGTCGTGGCCGACACCCTCGCCAGGCTTCCGCTTGAAAGTTGCCGAGATACATGACGTGTATATGGTGATAAGTGGTGAGAGCGTGTGTGAAGAAGTACACCCCTGCAGGGTTATCATGATCTATTCGAATAGTCGTGTCCTCGTTTATGGACTTCTTGGATGCTTACGTGGTACATAGACAACTTAAAGTGGATACTCTAAAATGCTCAAGACAAGTGTGAATGCTATGGATGGCCTTCTCGTAAGGAGACATGGATGAATCCATAGTAGTGTATTGATGTGGTAATTAGTGGACTCGTGTGCGCTGGCTCATCTCAAAGAAGTTTCTCGTTGTCCTAGAACAGGATAGCCACTGAGTCAAAGCTGGCTTGCTGCGACTAAACCCCACATTACCTTCTTGATACAAATGCATGTATGATAGGATCTGATGTAAGTCTTGCTGAGTACCTTTGTACTCACGTTTGCTTTATTTATGTTTTGCAGGTGAGACAGCTGTCTCACTAGTAGTACCACTTGGACTTCGACGAGTAGCTTGTTACCCCAGCTACGATCTTGTACCCTTGGGAGGGACTTGTAGATAGTCAGGCTTCCCAGCCTTTTTCTTTTGTTGTTGTTTGTACTCAGACATGTAATGCTTCTGTTGCTTGTATGCTCTGAATGATGGGTCATGTGACCCCTGTTTGTATTTAATGCTATGTGGCTCTTCTGAGCCTTTATCTATATGAGTTTGCATTATGTTGTGATGCCATGTTGTACAGCACATACTTGCATGTTATGCGTATGTGTGACGTGTATTGCTATGTGTGGGATCCGACAATCTAGTTGTTTATCCTTGGCAGTCTCTCTTATGGGGAAATGTAGTCTAGTGCTTCCTTGAGCCATAGTAGTCCGCTACATCCCGGTTCACCGGAGTCCTGCTAGCCCAGCACTACTGCTCAGGACACTTGACTGGCCGGCATGTGTTTCACTTCATTCCTGTGTCTGTCCCTTCGGGGAAATGTCACGCGGTGACATCCGGAGTCCTGCCTAGCCTGCTATAGCTCGGGTTCCCCGGAGTCCTATTAGCCCAGTGCTACAGCCCGGATTCACACGCTACTGACTGACACGCTCGATGTGAATCATGTATGCCTGTCCCCATAGGTTAGTGCCGCTTGGGGCTCACGACTAGCCATGTCGGCCCGGGTTCTCTGTCATATGGATGCTAGCGACACAATCATATACGTGAGCCAAAAGGTGCAAATGGTCCTAGGCCAGGGAAAGGCGACACCCGTGGGGATACCGTGCGTGAGGCCGCAAAGTGATATGAGGTGTTACCAGCTGGATCGATGTGACTTGGAATCGGGGTCCCGACACTCATCTAGATGAGTTCTAGCAAAACTGTATTAATAATACTTACTACTCCTACGCCATGTATCATATATTAGTATCATGTAGTACTTTATTTATTTATGAGGTATGCAAATGGCACTGCACCGCCAAGAAAAGAGAGTAACATCAAAATTATGGACTACTTTTTTGAGTATGTTGGTAAGGTCTGGTCATAATCACTTGTTGAAATCTCTAAAAAGACAAATACTCCCTCCGTCCGTAAATACTTGTCATTAAAATGGATAAAGGAAATGTATCTAGATGTATTTTAGTTTTAGATACATCTCTTTTTATCGATTTTGATGACAAGTATTTTAGGACCGAGGGAGTAGAAAATAGAGTTGGTGATGATGGTGTGTGTGCCATCCTGCAATATAGGCCGTCGGATTTATTTATAACGGATAGGAAAGAAACTATGGCAATTTTTCAAAAATATACCCACACGTCTGTCCATGTTCACAAATAAGGCCTTCCCTCGTTCAACCTTTTCTCTCACAAGATAAACTACTCTTACAAATTCATCTTGAGGTGTCCATAGAATCGAAGAGAGGGATGATGTGTGTGTGTGTGTGTGTGCGAGCGTGATCGATAAAGAGTGCCATCAAATTTGTGTGTGCCCACATCAAAGATATAGAGTGGCTGGCCTATTGGAACGTGAGATGGGACATGTGCAGTTTGTCTCTGTGGCATGGATACCTACCTGCAGCGCTCGACTATCGGTGTGTGGTGGGGGAACAGGGAGGCACAATTAACTATAGAGGTACAATGGCTGGTATATGTGTGGAGGAGGAGAGAGGCCTACCTCATGTATTAAGGAGATCGATCTGCATCATGTATTAAGGGAGATCGATTGGCGTCCATGCATATGTGCAGGAGAGGAATAAGGTTGGGAGAGAGACAGAGCTAGAGTGTTGGAGGGGTGGTGGTGAAGTTGCTTCTAACAAATGGTGGGATAGGCTTGCTAGACAAACGGAGGGCACGCCCGCAATATCAATAAGAGAGGAGATGGCTGCTTGTTGTCTGTGCACGTGCGTATGAGAGACGGGTCAGGAGGCATGCAAGAATGATGAGGGGGGACGATGTGGCTGTGGTAAGCAGACGTAACTACATAGAAAGATCAATCGCCCTTTGTTAGAGAAAGGAGAGACATAACTTGCGAGGTACGTCGATTGATGGGGGGGTAGTTAAAGTCGATCTAGGTATATGTTGGGAGATCGATCGGTATACATGCATGTGTGTGTTAGATGCAAATGAGGCACGAGGAGAAGGATAGAGTGAGAGAGAGGGATGCATGTAGGAGGTGGTACGAGAGGCATACTATATCGAGGGGGAGTGTGCGAGTACGAGAATGATGAAAAGAGTGGTGGGAGTGCGACATGGACGGTGACAAGAGAAGAGGGGAAGCTTGTGTTTGTGCTAGGCACGCCTGGCTAGAGAGGCATATCGATCGATGTGTGCCATAAAGAAGGAGCTGGGGGCCAACACACACCGTGGGTGAACGACCTAAAGTGAAAAGACGAATTTGCATGATGGAGCTACAGAATGCTGAAGGAGGGTGAGAGGGATGCGGGCATGTGCATGCATAAGAGAATGTTAGCGCTAGCTACAAAGATAAGAGGGTTGTGTGGGTGTAAAAGACGAATAGAGATCATATATACTTCATTATAAAAAGCGAATTCGGATATTTGAAGAATTTATCATAGCATTTCAAACCGACGCATGTGTGAATATATATAACGATGATACACATGGTGTGGTTATGAACATGTTATGCTACATTTAATATATTTTATCTCTACTCTTATAAAAAACGGAGTTGTTGATGATGGTGTGCCTGCCATCCTGCATTATAGGCCGTCCGATTTATATCTGGCGGATAGCAAGGAAACTATGATGGTTGAAGTTGGCAACAATCATGATTGTAGATTCTTATTGAAATAGAGAAACGAATTCAAATTTAGTTCGAATTGCTGCGGTAGTATAGACATTTGGAATGCACTCAAATGTTGGTATGAGTAGGTTACATGCATTATACAGCAAGTGAAAAAATTTAATCGGACATAACATGGATTCATACTCCCTCCTTCCATCTATGTAGGGCGTAATGAGATTTTTAAGACTGCCTTTGACTATTGACAAGATTAATAGTACATGACATGCACAATGTGAAAATTATATCATTGAAAGAACCTTTCACAGACGAATTTATCGGTGTGCTTTGTGTAAGTTGCATGTCAAATATCATTGCTCTAATATTTGGTCAAAGTTAGCATTGAAAAATGCATTAGGCCCTATATAGATGGAAGGAGGGAGTACCTTTGAATAGCATTTGTATAGTAAAACAGGGCAAGACTCTCTCTTTGTGTGGTGTGAATAGTTTTATTTTTTTCGTTTTCTTTTTGGTTGAGGGAAGTGCGAATTGATTTGGTACGTATAAGTACAATATTACTACACGTTAGGCTTGTCCCTAAAATTCAACCCGTGTCTTGTTATATCCCGAAAATTCAGATATCATGCTCCCAAAACTGGCGCCTTCACAACCCGCGCCTTGCTATCCTGAAATTACAACGCGCGCGAAAACTTCCTCCAGCTGCCAAATCCCGACACACAAAATCCCCCTTCTAACCCTGAGCCGAAAGGGCTGCTAGTTCAAATCGGTGGGGCATACTTTTGTAACACACCCTACATTTTCGACAAGCGCGTCCCTAAGTCATGCTTCACCCCCTCCCATCGCCCCCTTTTCGCCATTCGAAATCTCAGGCCGCCATAACCTCTCCGCTCCAGCCGCGAAACCCCACCCTCCTCCATCCACCACGTCACCGCTGCCCAGCCGGAGCCTCTTCCCCAACGACGTCAATCACCGCAACGGCTCGACGTCCCTCGTCCACCTCCCCGGATGAGGATCCGTCGTCCATCTCGCCGTCCCACCGGTTCAGCCGCCCCATCCTCCACCTCCAAGGAGCTGCTCTGACGCTCGCCTCATCTATCGCGGGTGCTCCATCCCCACAGCGCCGCCATAACCTGCTCCACCGGCACCGCAGCATCCTCACTGACTCCTCGAACGAAGCCGAGGCCTACTCGGCGCCACCAAAGAGGTTGTACACTCATCACATCGCACCTTCTCCTTAACCCGACCTCCCGGCGCCGACGGTGCTCCATCCCGCACCCCCATGGAGCGGCTACCTTGAAGCCGGCATCACGGGCGACATCTCCACGACGGCTCTCCCCCAGTGCGAGGCCCCTTCGGCGGCGGCGTCCATACCAGTCGGATCTGCTGCTGCTGCTCCGGCTCTCGCTCGCTCGCTCGCGCTGCTGCTGCTGCTCCGGCTCTCGATCGCTCGCTCGCCCAGCTGCTGCTGCTGCCATCCCCCTCGCTCGTGCTGCTGCTCTGCTCCGATTAAGCCACACTTCAGTCAACTGAATCGACTTTTGGGTTAGTCGATTTTCAAGGGTTGGGGGGCTCGCCGATGTTAAGGAAGAACCACATGCAGCGGGGACGGGGGCTCGCCGGAGAGGTACCCCACTATCTATCTTAGGGTTCAGGGTGGGGTGGGGGCCTAGAGGGCTAGCCGGGGCGGCGGTGGCGAGTTGATTTGGGGCGGCGAGGTGGCGCTGGGGCTGGCGGTTCGGCCGGTGGTGGCTGGCGGCTCAGGGGGTGCAGGTTGAAGATGAACTGCAGGCCCTCCCTAAACTACATGTCAAGTGCCTCTCTGCTACCATTGCATTCAGTTTCGATAGTAGCATTCAGATTCCACAGTAAATTTCAGTTTTGACAGTTAAGTTCAGAGTCAACAGTTTTTACCTCATCTGTTGTAGTCAGGTGGTTTTTGGTGATGTTAATTTTACATCCATTTTACATCATCTATTGGAGATGCTATTAGAATCGCACTTGAGATTGACGATGTCTGTCTTGTGCTGCTTCAGCCTTGACGTCTTACGGCTCACCGGAGCTTCTCCAACGACAGAACGATCCATCACAACAGAGCAATGCCTTGGACGCCGTCTATAGATACCTCAGAACTTCCTCCACACCTCCGACAGCCACCTCTACCTCAACTACTTCAGCGACCAACCCAATGATGCTGAGGTCGACATGGCTACAGCAAAGAGGTTGTACACTTGTTGCATCACTTATTACTAAACATTCACGTCGATCCATTAGGGCTATTTTGGTTCAACGGAAAAACGTCGATCCACTGGTTGTTACCATCACTCTAAATTTCTGCATGCTCTCCTTACATAATCTCACCATATTTTTTCGTATGCATGTCAAATATTGTACACAGTCATGCTGAAAATGTAGAGAAAAAGAGAAGAGTTTTGCGCGGCAATACAATGTCATGCAGACATCGCTCCATGGTGGGTTCAATGGCAAACCCTCCCCACCCCTCTCCAGATTGTAATCCAGAGGAAGATATCTGTTCTGAGGCGGATTCAGACGCCGCTGACCACTCCTATTTACCCCCAATGTGTTTTCTCTACCTTGGCATGATGATGTTAGTCATATCATGCATATGTTGCCTTGTAGTGCCTAGTTTTGACATCATATATGTCATCTGCTTTGTTTAGACATGTTCTTTAATGCCACCTGTTTAGTTTCTATATCATATATGGGAATTATGCAGTCTCATGTCTTTTAGCCAGCCATAATATATATGAAATGTGCAATGCCATCCTGTTTAACCAGGCATCATATATTTAAATGATATCTTGCCCATCCTTTTCTTCATTACATTTCCATTTGTTGACAATGTTTGTCAACAAATGGAAAAATCTGGAGTGAAAACAAGGCCTTCAGAGCAGACAGTGCTACCTGTCGAAGAAGATCTCTTGTTGGGTCCCGATAGCTCCTCGGAGATGGATTCAAAGACAGATGACCAGTCCTATTCCCCCACTGAGGTGTATGCTCTAACTTGGCACGGTTATACTGCTCATAGCATGCATGCGGTGTCTTGCATTGCATAGTTTAGACACCATATACAAAATATTCAACACCATGTTCTTGGTTTAGACATCATATCAAATGCCCTCTGTTTAGCATATAAATCACATATGTGAATTAAATGATGCGATCATGATTACTTAGATAACATGTAGGTGAACTATGTCATGCAATCTTGTTTAGTTATTCATCATATCTTTGAATTATGTTATGCTATGCTATCCAGTTTAGATAGACATCATATATGTGAAATTATGTCATGCTATCCGTTTTAGTTAAACAATATACATGTCAACTATTTCATGCCCTCTTTTTTGCACACTATCTATTGCATCTGTCTCTCATACAATGTCTGTACATTCAACTATGTTTCCTGTTTATCAGCCATTTGAATTGGAGCGGGTGATGCCAGTATCTGGCGGACTACAAACACGGTCTTCAAATAAAACAGTGCTACCTCTTAGTGGAGATAGCACCCCGGTTGTACATGCACAAGAACCAGCAATAACACCCCGAGACCGTTGTGCCAGGTGTCTGCCAGTTATTCGCTGTTGTTGCCTTGTCATTCATTTGCGTGTTGCATCCTTGTCATGTCATCATGTGCATTGCATCATCATGTTTTCGAAACTTGCATCCGTCCGGGTTCCCCCAGTTCCGTCGGTTGTCCGTTCTGAGTCCAGACACACTTGCACGCGCCCGCGGCATGTCCGAATATTATTTTATAAGTGGCCGGAAAATGTTCTCGGAATAGGATGAAAGTTGGCGTGCGGTGTTGTTTTGTTGTTAGTAGGCCGCCTGCCACGTTTCGTCGCATTCGGAGTCCGTTTGACGCCCCAACGGATAACTATAGCGGCAATATAGCTGGTCTAACGTCGGACGTTTCCGGTCTCCAAAAACAGTCGTCGGGCCTTCTCTCTTCTCTTTTCTCAGCCTCAGGCCTTCCGCACAGTCCACTACCTACCGCCAGGCCCAACCTAACCTCTCTCGTCAGCCCGCGGCCCTCCTCGCGCGCGCGTTCGAAAAAGTTGTCCCGGACCCGACCCAAGCAGTCGACACCGTTGTGTTCGCATCATCCCCATACGTCTACAAAACGTCTCTGTTTTCTTATTTGGGCTCCCTAGCCTATTTTTCCCGACCGTCCGATTACGATCGAAGGGACGGGTTAGCCCCTACCGAAAAATCCAGTGCTATATATATAGACCTATCCCCTAGGCAGCAACCCTAAAATCTAGGTCTTTTGTCCCCCTTCAGCCTCCTCCACACTCCACCGAATCCACATCGGGATCCTCCCATTCCTCCTCCCACCAACCAGAGCTCGAGCCCGAGCCCTTGGATTTGAAGTCATCTGAGATGAGGACTGCCGCCTCCCTTCTTCTTCTCCTTCCCGGTGCTTCGTCCTTCCTCTCGATCTCTCTCACAACATGCTCTCTCTCTCTCCCATGTCTCTGCAGGAATCAAACTCTGCCGCCCCTACCCATGGCGCCACCGCCGTCGACCTGCTCTGTCAGATGAACTCCGCGAGCACCCACGCCGGCCAGGTCGCCTCACCTCCTCCATCTCTCCCTTCGGTCCTCTCTTTCTCTATTCTCTCATCCTTTTTAACTGAATTTCTTCCCCCGCCATGGCCCTACAGCTCCCGCCGCCGCGCTGCTCTACTCGTAGCTGTCTTCAACAGATCCGATGCGACCTCGGGTACCCAGCCCCGTCGCCGCCCAAGTCCACCAGGGCCTCAGCCGTGCCCGTGCCTTCCTGCCTCGAGCAGTTGGTCACCGGAGTTCCAGGAAGCCCGAGGAGCCCCATCGTCTCCATGGCCTCCTCCCCGTCGACCGAAAGCCGCTGCCCGCCAGAATAGCAGCAACCAACACCTCCCTGCGATCCCAGCCTCATCCCCACCATTAGGTCGCCGCCCCGCCTCACCGGACTCCACCCGCGCTGGCAACCTCCACCTTCCTGCAGTCGCCGCTGCTTTGCTCCCTGTCGAGCAGAGGATGAGCGCCTCAATCGCTCACTGGGGCTAGATCAGCGCATGGCCTCAGCGCAAGTCCAGCCAGATCCAGCCGGCCTGCTTCCCCTTCGGCCTTCAAGGCCAGCTCAAGCCGGCCCAGCCCAGCAGCCCACGTCCTGCGCCAGCAGGCCAACCCAGCACCGACCGGGCCAAGAGCCCAATGTGAGCAGCCCCTTCTAGCCCCTGTGCACTGTTGGGTCTGTCTCAGATTCGGCCCAGTGGATGTTTTTTCTTGGTTCTGCGATTTTTCTATTTAGAAGGGATTTACAGTTTTGCAGTTTAACCCTTGCACTTCATGCATATAAAAACTCATCAACCGTGCATCATATTAAAAAGTTTTATATATGAAAAATGCTCAGTTTTTATTCTAGTTTCATAATATGCTACTTTCATCCATGTTTAAAATACTTAAAATGTTGTTTGTTTAAATTTGCTTAAATAACTTGTTAAAATGATTTAATTCATAACTTAATAACCGTAGCTCGGTTTTTAATAAACTTTATATGTAAATGGGGTAGAAAATGCCTAGTTTAACATGGTGTACTTGCTTTGCATGTTTAACAAATCTAAAATTGTGTTTAGGGCAGAACAGTACCAAACCTAATATTTGCATATGGGGTTTTACCGGAGTTGTTGTTCGTTGTTTCCGGCCTCATTTAAACTTGCCTAGATATGTAGTTTTGATGTGCTTCACCCTTGCCATGTTAATCAACATTTAATGTTGTTTAGTACCTAACCGGGAGTGAACTAAATAATTGATGTGGTGTTCCGTGAATATGCAACTCGTTGCATATTGAGCTCCACTTAATTTGTAGTTTTGGTTGTTGCACTTTGCCATGTCATGCATATTTAAACCGGACATGCATCATACTTGGTTGTGCATCATGCCATGGATATGTGATGGTTGTTTACTATGTTGTTTGGTTCTTTCCGGTGTTGCTTCTTCGGGTTAGTTCCGACAACGTCGTGTTTGTGAGGATCTGTTCGACTATGTCCGTTCGTCTTCTTCATGGACTTCGTTCTTCTTCCTTGCGGGATCTCAGGCAAGATGACCATACCCTCGAAATCACTTCTATCTTTGCTTGCTATATGCTCGCTCTTTTGCTATGCTTATGCTGCGATACGTACCACTTGCTTATCACACCTCCCATATTGTTTAAGCCAAGCCTCTAACCCACCTTGTCCTAGCAAACCGTTGTTTGGCTATGTTACCGCTTTGCTCAGCCCCTCTTATAGCGTTGTTAGTTGCAGGTGAAGGTTGGAGTTTGTTCCATGTTGGAACATGGATATTTTGTTGGGATATCACAATATCTCTTATTTAATTAATGCATCTATATACTTGGTAAAGGGTGGAAGGCTCAGCCTTATGCCTGCTGTTTTGTTCCACTCTTGCCGCCCTAGTTTCCGTCATATCGGTGTTATGTTCCCGGATTTTGCGTTCCTTACACGGTTGGGTTATAATGGGAACCCCTTGACAGTTCGCCTTGAATAAAACTCCTCTAGCAATGCCCAACATTGGTTTTACCGTTCGCCACCTAGCCTCCTTTCCCTTGGGTTCCGCGGACTCAAGGGTCATCTTTATTTAAACCCCCCGGGCTAGTGCTCCTCTGAGTGTTGGTCCAAACTAGAGCCCTTTGCAGCGCCCCCTCGGGGAAACTCGAGGTTTGGTTTTAGTTGTACGGAGCGCTCATCTGAGTGTGCCCTGAGAACGAGATATGTGCAGCTCCTATCGGGATTTGTCGGCACATTTGGGCGGTGTTGCTGGTCTTGTTTTACCATTGCCGAAATGTCTTGTAACCGGGATTCCGAGCCAGATCGGGTCTTCCTGGGAGAAGGAATATCCTTCGTTGACCATGAGAGCTTGTGATGGGCTAAGTTGGGACACCCCTGCAGGGATTTGATCTTTCGAAAGCTGTGCCTGCGGTTATGGGAAGATGGGAATTTGTTAATGTCCGGTTGTAGAGAACCTGAAACTTAACTTAATTAAAATGCACCAACCGCGTATTGGAGTAATGCTTGACGTAGGTTCTTCTAGGATCACTTCTTGATCATAGTTCATCGCTCGTGCCTTTGCCTTCTCTTCTCGCTCTCATTTGCGTATGTTAGCCACAATATATGCTAGTCGCTTGCTGCAGCTCCACCTCATACCTTTTACCCTACCTATAAGCTTAAATAGTCTTGATCGCGAGGGTGTGAGATTGCTGAGTCCCCGTGACTCACAGTTTACTTACAAACCCAGCTTGCAGGTGCCAATGATACCGTGCAGGTGATGCAACCGAGCTCAAGGAGGAGCTCGATGAAGATCGTGTTCGTTATGTTGTTCCGTTTCCATTTGATCAGTAGTGGAGCCCAGTTAGGACGATCGGGGTTCTGTGTAGCATTTGGGGTAGTCTTCTTTTATTTTGGTTCCGTAGTCAGACCTTGAGTGTATCTGGATGAATGTAATGTTTTACACATGTATTGTGTGAAGTCGCGATTGTAAGCCAACTATGTAACTTTTTCTCTTATTGTATTACATGGGTTGTTTGCAAAGATTACCTCACTTGCGACATTGCTTTCAATGCGGTTATGCCTCTTAGTCGTGCTTCAACACGTCGGAGATATAGCCGCATCGAGGGCGTTACAAGTTGGTATCAGAGCCTTCCCCGACTTAGGAGCCCCCTGCTTGATCGAATCGCTGGCGTTGTTGAGTCTAGAAAAATGTTTTGAGTCTTTTAGGATTATTTATATCGGAGAGTAGGATTCTTTTTACTCCTCAGTCCCATCGTCGCTCTGGTGAGGCATCCTGACGTAGAGTTTTGACTCTTCTCTTCTCGAATTTCACTAAAACAATTTAGGATCACACGGGTATCTTGGAATCGTTCCGATGGTTTTGTGACCAGAACATTGTTCTTGGTGCCTCCTGGCATTTAGGGGTTGTGGCAGTGTCCCGGGGATTTGAGCTCCGAGGTGTTGTCGTCACAATTTTATTGTTGCAGTTTTGGAATACCTGAGTTTCGCCGACATCGAAAATCTCTTTTATGCAGTTCTTGGTGAGATAACCTCGACGCCACGCAGTACTGGGGCAGCAGTTCGGGAGTATTGCCATAACTCGTATAACGGATGCTTTTTGAAGGTTGAGGTAAATGATTTCCGAAGGTTTATTGGTTATGTGTTGAAGGATGGATACAGCTGGATGTAGGATTTGCTAGTTTGGGGTGAGATATTATGCTTCCCCTGTATCCCCAACACCTGATTGCATAACTGGAAATTTTCGGAGTTTATAAGTGGGAATTCAAGTAGCTCTTAGGATATCTTTCCGAAAGATGCATGATATGAGATTGGGGTTCGACGTCTAGTGGTCCGCCTATCCACGGTTGGTTTAAAGTGGTCTCGTTGTGTCTTAAAGTGTCCTTGGCTATGCTGACTCGGGGACGCTTCGTATGTCATGTGCACTGCCTTGTACATGATGGTGCTGTACGATCAAGCCCGTGTAGGCCCCACCACGAAAACTTCGGACGAAATCTCTATCATATGTTTGTTTTGGCTTATTTTGCAAGCCAATCCTTTGTTTTGTTTTTGAGTTGTGGTATTCGAGTTGCTTCGAAGTCAAATGTTGATTCCATACCTTTTCTAAATGGTGTTCTCATATTTCTATGTGAATACTAATCCCTCTTGATCATCGAGGTTGTCATGTAAATTCTTTTCAACCGGCGTGTTTCTCTTCAAGTGGATCCAATCATTTCAACATCAGCAAGATCAATTATCAGTTCTTCTCAACTTTGTTTGTGTCATTCATCCCAAGTTGTCTTTGTTTTCCCGCCCTCCCTCCCTTTTTCTTCAAGGGCTCAGATTTCTGAATCAAGTATCCATTTTATTCATGTGAATTTTCTCCATTCCTTTCTTTCAATGTTCTTACCCGGTGATTCTTAAGAAGATTCTAATGGAGCTTCTAGTTAATAATTCTTTATTTTTTTCTTCTCCGGTGGATTCATTCAAGCTTTTGGTGTTGATCATATCCTTTTCCTCGTTTCAAATGTTTTCCCATGCCGTTGCACCTCTTAATCTTTCACCTCTCGCTATTCAATTGTTCCGGAGTGCTGAAGATATCTCAGAAGGCTCGTCTTGTCATTCAAGATCCGTTCAATCTATTTCGAGGTTGTTATACTGGTGCAATCTTCTTTTCAAGTAATCGTTCAATGGTGTTTATTTTGAGTGGGCCCTAACCCACAGGTCTTTTTCCGGGATCTTACCCAACTCTTCTTATTTTACCGAGTTATTCTCAAATCTTCTAAAGCTTGACGTAAGAATCAATTGTCATCAGTCATATGTCTTTCCCCAAGATTTTTCAAATTCTTTTGGTCGTTGGCTCATTCTCTTCGCTTTTGATTCTTCCAGAGCGTCTAAATAATTCATGGTGGTGTTTCGCGTCGTCATTCTCAGATTGGAAGACCGAAGAAGATTTTTCTCTCAATCTTGCTCCATTCTCTTCAAGATTCGTGATTCTAGCTTGTTGCCATCCTCTCATAATTATTTTTGATTGTGGGGATTCTTTTCACCCATCCGAAGAAATTCAAGAGTCTTCTCAGTTTGATTATCCGGAGTCCATCAATTCAGGTTTATTCATTCTCAGCTTTCAGTTATCATTCTCCAATCTTACCGGTGCATTGTTCAAGTGATCTCTAATCAGTTCGTGATCCCTTCTTTCTCATGTATCTAGATTGTCTCAAGTATGTTCATTCATTTGCTAATTCTAACCGGTGATTCATCCTTTTACTTCATTCGTTGTTCAATTCTTACGATGGTTCTTCTAGGATTCTATTCCGCTGTTATCATATCAATTCATTCGTTGTTCCAATCCTACCGGCGGTTCATTGAAGACCTTCCCAAGTTGACACTATATCTATCTTGATTCTTTATACGAGAATAAGTAGTATGCCAAACCATTGTTTGTCATCAATTTTAATTGGTGAAGGATACGCATAATGTAATTCTTAGAGAGAATTCCTTATTTAGCACTGTCTTAAAATTTGTTGCCTTATTTGACACTGAAAAACATTTCATTCCTTATCTAACACAGACTATAAATTTTATGCCCTTTATAACACTTTCGTCCATTTTAAACCTTAACATTGTTAAATCATACGTGAAATGACCTATTTGCCCTTCATATGTATAACACCCTCGATGCGACTATATCTCCCACGTGTCGAGGCACGACTTAGAGGCATAATCGCATTGAAGGCATATGTCGCAAGTTAGGCAATCTTCACAACATCCCATGTAATATAGATAATAAAAGGGGAGATAACATAGTTGGCTTACACTCGCCACGTCAATCAAGTACATAAATAACATTACATCATCCAAACATTCATGGCCTGACTACGGCGCCAAAATAAAAGATAACCCAACAAGCGACACGGTCCCGATCACCCCCAACTGGGCACCACTACTGATCATCAGGAAAGGAAACATAGTAACGTTGAGAGTCCTCGTCGAACTCCCACTTGAGCTCAAGCGCGTCTCCTGGAGCGGAATCATCAGGCCCTGCATCTGGTGTAATAGTAAACTGTGAGCCATAGGGACTCAGCAATCTCGCACCCTCGCGATCAAGACTATTTAAGCTTATAGGTCAGGCAAGGTAAATATATGTGGAGCTGCAGCAAGCGACTAGCTAAAATATGGTGGCTATCCTGTTCGCAAAAGCGAGCGAGAACAGGAGGCAAAGCGCGAGCGAGAAACTAGAGAACAACCTGCGCAAGCATTTCCCCAACACCGTATCCGCTTCCCGGACTCCGCCGAGAAGAGGCCATCACGGTAACACACTCGGTTGATTCATTTTAGTTAAGTTAAGGTTCAAGTTATCTACAACCGGACATTAACAAATTCCCATCTGCCCATAACCGCGGGCACGACTTTCGAAAGTTCAAATCCCTGCAAGGGAGTCCCAACTTAGCCCGTGACAAGCTCTCATGGTCAACGAAGGAATAGACCTCCTCCCAAGACGTTCCGATCAGACTCGGTATCTCGGTTCTTCAAGACACTTCGACAGGTTAAAACAAGACCAGCAACACCGCCCGAATGTGCTGACAAATCCCGTTAGGAGCTGCACATATCTCTTTCTCAGGGCACAATCGGATAAGCAATCCGTACAACTAAAACCAGCCCTCAAGTTTCCCCGAGGTGGCGCTGCAAGGGGCTCTAGGTTGGACCAACACTCAGAGGAGCACTGGCCCGGGGGGGGGGGGGGTTTAAAAAAAAAAGAACCCCCGGCTCCGGAAATCCAAGGGAAAAAGAGGCTAGGTGGCCAATGGTAAAACCAATGTTGGGCATTGCTGGAAAAGCTTTAATCAAGGCGAACTATCAAGGGGTTCCCATTATAACCCAACCGCGTAAGGAACGCAATAATCCGGGAACATAACACCGACATGACGGAAACTAGGGCGGCAAGAGTGGAACAAAACACTAGGCGAGAGGCCGAGCCTTCCACCCTTTACCAAGTATATAGATGCATTAAGATAACATGGCAATATAACGATATCCCAACAAGTAAATAAATGTTCCAACAAGGAACGGCCTCCAAACTTCACCTGCAACTAGCAACGCTATAAGAGGGGCTGAGCAAAGCGGTAACATAGCCAATCAACGGTTTGCTAGGACATGGTGGGTTGGAGGTTTGACATGGCAATTTGGGAGGCTTGAAAGCAAGTGGTAGGAATCGTAGCATTGGCATAGCAAAAGAGCGAGCAATCTAGAAGAGCAAAGATAGTAGTGATTTCGAGGGAATGATCATCTTGCCTACAAAGTTGTCAGAGTTGACTGGATCCTCGAAAGCAAACTCGACGGGCTCCTCGTTAGCGAACTCGTCTCCCGGCTCTACCCAAACAAGACAAACAAGCAACAAGGACACAATCAACCATGTGCAAGGATCAAACAAGATGATGCAAGGATGATATGCTATGCGGGATGCGATGCGGGATGCATATGCAAGATGTGACAAGGAATGCATGAACCTGGCCTAAACATGGAAATCCAAGTGTACCACTGGAAATATGAGATGAAATCGCTTGAAAACGATATAAAGAACGCTGGAATCGGAGTTACGGTTTGGAAATGGCAAGCGATTCAAAAATGGCACCGGTCTGCGATTTACAGCAAGTAGCCATCTAAATGTAATGAGATGAACGTGCTACAGCAACCAAACATGGCATGAAAATACATGGCAGGGATGCATTCATGGTGCTTAACAAAAGTCTAGCACTGAGCTACGGCCAGTTCATCCATTAACAGGTTCAAACAAGCATGGCAAAAATGCATATGGAAAACAGATTTCAGACTTTGTGAAATTAACACTTCTCTGGAATTTCAGATCAGGTAGCACTCTTTGGAGCAACAAAACTACATGCTACAGGAACTGAACATGGCAAAGTAAAGCATGGCATGGAGCTACTCAAAGAGCTTAACAAAAGTCCCTTAGTGACCTTGAGCCAAAAGGGATCAGAAAATACAATTCCAAGCATGTGAACATGGCACATGCTGAAACATATCTCAAGTAGGCATGTTTACGAGCTCGATGCACTCACTATGTTGAAAGTCATGATAATCTAAGAATACATCCATCAATAATGCACAAAATTCAAGCTAGACAAGGCAAGATCAATAGCATAGCATGCACGGATCAACTACAACATCATCGGCAAAAAATGCAAACAAGTTGACAACCTGCCCAGATTCACAAAGTAGCAAAAGTAGAGTTCAATTGACTCAAGCTAGGGTGCTCCATAATTGCAAAAAAAAACATGTATGGATAGAGCACTACAATATTAACAAAACAACCTTCCTGATCATCCTCAAAAGAGGCACGGATCACTAGGAAACAACATGAACATATGGCCATATGAAATAAACAGATCAAGGACTTAGTGGAATTGCTAAGTCCCTGAAATCAGAATTACCAAGTGCACCACTTTGCAAGCTTGTGCTAGTCACCACACACATCACAAGAATACATGGGTTGCACCTCTGGAAAGATGAAAAAACCCTTAACAAAACATATGTAGAGCATCAGGGCATATCATGCACACAATAATCCTGGCAAAAATGACAAAAGGCTAAGTGGAGTAGCAGATCTGACAAATATCTCAAGTAGCCCTCTTCTAACAGCATTTCGGGCATCAAATGAAAATGATGCAATGGAATGAAATGATGTACTCTCTGAGATGAACATTTTGATATGCTATATGCATGAATCGGAGCTATGGATGAAAAGTTACGAGGCTATGAACATGAGCAAAAAAGTTAGGGACTTAGGGGAAAAAACGGGGTCAACCCTAATATTTTCAGATCTGGATCGGGGGCACGCGGATCGGGGTACGTCGGTGCTCTCGCCGGAGATCGAAAGCAGAGGGCGGCCGGAGGGAGCTCGAACCCGCCGGCGTTGGCGAGGCCGGGCGGCGCGGGGTCAGCCCGCGGCGGCAGCGGCGGCAGCGGCCGGCGCCGGGTCGGCGGAGTGAGGAGGACGCGAGGCGGCGGGGCGGAGCACGGTGGCCGGCGATGAGGGAGAGTGGCGGCGCGGCGAGGCGGGCGCCAGCGGCCAGTCGGGCGGCGATGCGGGCCGGGGGGCCGGCCTGGGCTGGCGGGCCCGCGCGGGTGGCGGCGCGGCGATGTGGGCACGCTGCCACGTGGCGGTGCGGGATTGGCCGGGTGGGGCGGCGGACGTGTCCGGCCGCGGACGGACGTGTCCGGCCGGCGCGGAGACGATTTTTTAGGGTTTGGAGAGGGGGATCCGGATTTGGGGAGAGGACTTTAATAGGCATAGAGGGAGCTAGGAGAGTCCAAATGAGGTGCGGTTTTCGGCCACGCGATCGTGATCGAACGCTCTAGATGATGGAGAAGAGGCTTAGGTGGGTTTTGGGCCAAATTGGAGGGGTGTTGGGCTGCAACACACACGAGGCCTTTTCGGTCCCTCGGTTAACCGTTGGAGTATCAAACGAAGTCCAAATGATACGAAACTTGACAGGCGGTCTACCGGTAGTAAACCAAGGCCGCTTGGCAAGTCTCGGTCCAATCCGGAAATGTTTAATCCCCACACACGAAAGAAAGCTAGAAATGACCACCGGAGGAGAACGAAGTGCCGGAATGCAAAACGGACAACGGGGAAAATGCTCGAATGCATGAGACGAACACGTATGAAAATGTAATGCAATGATGACATGATATGAGATGCATGACAACGACAACAACACACGGAGCAAAAACCCGAACCCGAGAAAATAAAATAACTTAACGCGGAAATGGCAAGAGTTGGAGTACAAATTGGGAAAGTTACATCCGGGTGTTACAATATGGTAGATGACCAAAATGGTGTACTTGCTTTGCATGTTTAAAAACTCTAAAATTTTGTTTAGGGCAGAATAGTACCAAACCTAATATTTGCATATGGGGTTCTACCGGAGTTGTTGTTCGTTGTTTCCGGCCTCATTTAAACTTGCCTAGATATGTAGTTTTGATGTGCTTCACCCTTGCCATGTTAATCAACATTTAATGTTGTTGAGTACCTAATCGAGAGTGAACTAAATAATTGATGTGGTGTTCCGTCAATATGCAACTCGTTGCATATTGAGCTCCACTTAATTTGTAGTTTTGGTTGTTGCACTTTCCCATGTCATGCATATTTAAACCGGACATGCATCATACTTGGTTGTGCATCATGCCATGCTTATGTGATGGTTGTTTACTATGTTTTTTGCTTCTTTCCGGTGTTGCTTCTTCGGGTTAGTTCCGACAACGTCGCGTTTGTGAGCATCCGTTCGACTATGTCTGTTTGTCTTCTTCATCGACTCGTTCTTCTTCCTTGCAGGATCTCAGGCAAGATGACCATACCCTCGAAATCACTTCTATCTTTGCTTGCTAGATGCTCGCTCTTTTGCTATGCCTATGCTGCGATACCTACCACTTGTTTACCATGCCTCCCATATTGTTTAAGCCAAGCCTCTAACCCACCTTGTCCTAGCAAACCGTTGTTTGGCTATGTTACCGCTTTGCACAGCCCCTATTATAGCGTTGTTAGTTGCAGGTGAAGGTTGGAGTTTGTTCCATGTTGGAACATAGATATTTTGTTGGGATATCACAATATCTCTTATTTAATTAATGCATCTATATACTTGGTAAAGGGTGGAAGGCTCGGCCTTATGCCTGGTGTTTTGTTCCACTCTTGCCGCCCTAGTTTCCGTCATATCAGTGTTATGTTCCCGGATTTTGCGTTCCTTACATGGTTGGGTTATAATGGAACCCCTTGACAGTTCGCCTTGAATAAAACTCCTCCAGCAATGCCCAACCATTGGTTTTACCATTTCCCACCTAGCCTCTTTTTCCCTTGGGTTCCGCGGACTCAAGGGTCATCTTTATTTTAAACCCCCGGGCCAGTGCTCCTTCTGAGTGTTGTCCAAACTAGAGTCCTTTGCAACGCCTCCTCGGGGAAACTCGAGGTTTGGTTTTAGTTGTACGGAGCGCTCATCCGGGTGTGCCCTGAGAACGAGATATGTGCAGCTCCTATCGGGATTTGTCGGCACATTCGGGCGGTGTTGGTGGTCTTGTTTTACCATTGTCGAAATGTCTTGTAACTGGGATTCCAAGCGTGATCGGGTCTTCCTGGGAGAAGGAATATCCTTCGTTGACCGTGAGAGCTTGTGATGGGCTAAGTTGGGACACCCCTGCAGGGATTTGATCTTTCGAAAGCCGTGCCCGTGGTTATGGGAAGATGGGAATTTGTTAATGTCCGGTTGTAGAGAACCTGAAACTTAACTTAATTAAAATGCACCAACCGCGTGTATAACCGTGATGGTCTCTTCTCGGCACAGTCCGGGAAGTGAACACGGTGTTGGAGTATGCTTGACGTAGGTTGTTCTAGGATCACTTCTTGATCATAGTTCATCGATCGTGCCTTTGACTTCTCTTCTCGCTCTCATTTGCGTATGTTAGCCACCATATATGCAAGTCGCTTCTTGCAGCTCCACCTCATACCTTTTACCCAACCTATAAGCTTAAATAGTCTTGATCGCGAGGGTGTGAGATTGCTGAGTCCCCGTGACTCACAGTTTACTTCCAAACCCAGCTTACAGGTGCTGATGATATCGTGCAGGTGATGCAACCGAGCTCAAGGAGGAGCTCGATGAAGATCGTGTTCGTTATGTTGTTCTGTTTCCATTTGATCAGTAGTGGAGCCCAGTCAGGACGATCGGTAGTCTTCTTTTATTTCTGTTCCGTAGTCGGACCTTGAGTGTATCTGGATGAATGTAATGTTTTACACATGTATTGTGTGAAGTGGTGATTGTAAGCCAACTATGTACTTTTTTCCCTTATTGTATTACATGGGTTGTTTGCAAAGATTACCTCACTTGCGACCTTGCTTTCAATGCGGTTATGCCTCTAAGTCGTGCTTCGACACGTGGGAGATATAGCCGCATCGAGGGTGTTACACCAGCCCTTCCACACATAACCCAAACTCTCGCAGATTGTACCCCTAGTGCGATTGTCGGTTTCAAAACCAGCGGATCTCGGGTAGGGGGTCCCGAACTGTGCGTCTAAGGCGGATGGTAACAGGAGGCAGGGGACATGATGTTTTACCAAGGTTCAGGCCCTCTTGATGGAGGTAAAACCCTCCGTCCTGCTTGATTATTCTTGATAATATGAGTAGTACAAGAGTTGATCTACCATGAGATCAGAGAGGCTAAACCCTAGAAGCTAGCCTATGGTATGATTGTATGTTGTCCTACGGACTAAAACCCTCCGGTTTATATAGACACCGGAGAGGGCTAGGGTTACACAAGGTCGGTTACAAAGGAGGAGATATGCATATCCGTATTGCCTAGCTTGCCTTCCACGCCAAGTAGAGTCCCATCCAGACACGGGACGAAGTTTTCAATCTTGTGTCTTCATAGTCCATCAGTCCGGCCAAAGGATATAGTCCGGCTATCCGGAGACCCCCTAACCCAGGACTCCCTCAATAGCCCCTGAACAAGGCTTCAATGATGGTGAGTCCGGCGCGCAGTGTTGTCTTCGGCATTGCAAGGCGGGTTCCTCCTCCGAATAAACCACATAAGAGTTTGAATACCAGGATAGTGTCCGACCCTACAAAATAAGTTCCACATACCACCGTAGAGGGAATAATATTTCCACAAATCCAATCTGCTGACATGTTTTGGCAGCATGACATCATGCCATGGCCCGGTAATTATTCGAACCGTGTTTCCTTAACCAGCCCCGCACATAACGCGAGGCGGTTTCTTGACATGTCTTGTCAAAGCAGAGATCGTGTTCCCCTTATTACGGGATTCTCATTAATACAGACGTGGGTAACCCAACCGTGCCTAGGACTCTTAGATTTTAGGCAAGTCCCAAACGGCGATGAGGAGGACACTTGATATTCACCCTCTTTATAAAGGGACAAGGCTTTTACTTTTTTCCCTCCCGTGCTCAATCGAATCCTTCCCCCGCCTCGAGTTCTAACACCCAAAGCCCAGGTCAGGTGCTTCGGACCTTCAATCATGTCCAGATCCAGCCTTCAAGGCCGGTGGATGCCTTCCTCCGTCACGGAGGAGGATATCAAGAGGTTGGGGGAGGCCAGATACCTGACCGCCGAAATCTCGCATAGGCTGCCGGCCCGAGGGCAGGTCATCCCTACTCCCGATCCCAACGAGAGCGTTGTGTTCATCTCCCACTTCCTCCGAGGACCAGGCCTCGCTCTGGATCCCTTTGTTAGGGGTCTTATGTTCCATTACGGGCTGGATTTCACGACCTAGCCCCAGATTCCCTCCTTCACATCTCGTCATTTATTGTCGTTTGTGAGGCCTTCCTCCGCATCACCCCTCACTTCGGCCTGTGGCTCAAGACCTTTGATGTGAAGCTGAATATGGTAGAGGGGCAGTATGCAGCGTGTGGAGGTGCTCTAATAAGCAAAATTGCTAGCGCTCCATGGCCAAAGGGCTCCTTTCCAGAGGTTTCCGGATTATGGCAACCGGAGTGGTTCTACGTCATAGCTCCCCGAAGTGCCAAGTGGGTAGCCGCCCCCACCTTTCGCTCGGACCCTCCACCACAACTGATGTCATGGATCAGTAGGGGGCTGAGCTGGGGTCCAGCCAAGGACGTGCCCATACTGTAGAGCCACATCCGAGATCTCCTTGACGGAGATTTCAGTCTGGTAATGGTAATGCAAGTCATGCTGGTTCGTCGAGTCCAGCCTTGCAAACGTCGGCCCCTCCGCATGTGGGAATTCAACCCGGAAGGACTGCGCACTATTCAGAATTTCCTCGGCCTGACGCACGAGGAGATGTACAAATCGTTCTTCCGACCTCAAATAGAGTGTCCGGACACTACCGAGGACGTGGGCCTGAGCAGCAACCGCACCGTGGCCCAAGTAAGTAATCCCATGGCCGAACACACTGTCCTTTTTATTTATCATGACATCATTCTGAAGAATCGCTCTTTGACCAGGACTGGATAACAAAGGCGAAGATGATCCGGTGTTCGGGCCCCCTTCCTGAAGGCTTGGACAATCCGGTGCTGGAAAAGATGCTCGAGCTAGCACCTTGCCTGGTGCCCTCAAAGGAAGATGAAGGGAGGAATAAAGAGGGCGAAAGCGGGCCTCCACCGCTACCTATTCCAACCAAGGGAATGAGCGCATCCATGAGGGAGAATAACCTAGGGGAAGAATCTGACCTTCTCTCACCCCGGGGAAGGAGGAGGACTACCTCTGAAGATCCGGAAACCAAGGTTTCCAAATGGGAGAAGAAATCTCCACCAGAGGGTCCTGCCTCGGAAGGTAATCCTATGGCCACCCGAAGTCCCCAGTATCTGGCTCTTGAAGAGAGCAATCAAAAGAGTCCAGCACCATCTGGTATGCGGTCAGACGTACTGAAGGATCTGCTAGAGCGAGTGACTATCTCAAAAGAGCACCGTCCGCCGAAATTGGGTTGCATGTGCCTTTATGAGTCTACTGACGGGTTTTGAGGTACGTGAAATGATATACATTTTTGAGAGTACCGCACATATTTAGGTGTGCCCCGTGTGGATAGTAGCCCCTGAGACTCTGGTTGTCGTCGAGAACAGCGGCAAATAGAGGATCGTAGTCCCCGGTAATAACCAGACCGCCTTTATGTGCAGGTGGTTGAAGCTCCGGTGGCTAGCCGGACTGATGGGTTTGTCAGACTAAAGCGGCAACTGGATGCGGCAGATGCCGACATTGTGCTTGTCAACAAGCGGCTTGACGAGGCACAAGGTGAGTGATTTTTCTGGTGATCGTCACATAATAAGAGCAGCATGATGCCAGTATCTTTAATATGTTGTGACTGCAGATGGAGCTTCCACCGGGGATACCCTTCGGGCGGAGCTTGCCCGAGCCAAGGAGCAAGCAAGGAGTAGTAATGCGGCCGCTTTAAAGGCGGTCGAAGAGTTAAGAGCCAAAAAGGCCGCGCATTGCGAGAGCAAAGAGAAAATGGCCGAGATGGCTGTAAAGTTAAAAGACACTGCCGACCGTTGCCAGCTTCTTGAAGAGGAAAACTGGGCGAAGGTGACGGACCTGGAAAAGGCCACGATGGCGACCAAAGACACCCGCTCTGCGATGAGAGCGAAGAAGGAGGAGCTGCGTCAAGCCGGGGATATCGCGGCTGGGAAATCCTTCATGCTGCGGAGGAAGTTTGGAGATCCTCAGTATGCCCCTCTGGACTAGCTGTGGAGTTCGGCCGACGCGTATCTGGACTTGGCGGCGAGTGCTGTCGATGCGGTCGAATACTTCTGAGATCAAACAGATCATGAAGTGGACAAGCTATTCTGGTCACAATTTAATGTTCCAGAGCGTCCGCTTCCATTGACTGACCGGCTTGCCGAATGGGCCGAGCTGAATAGATTGTCCGGACTCGCCATAAGGTCTGTTGTGGATCATCTGTGGCCGAAAAGGCCAAAACCGAACAACTATTTTAGTTTGGTGCAGCAGTTCCTTGGTGCGGTGCCACGCATTAAGGCGATGAAGAGGTCGGCGTGCATAGAAGACTCGCGGATGGCCCTTGCCCGTGTCAAAACATACTGGGCGGAGATGGATGCCACCACTGTTGCGGCGCAGGGTTCGGCCATAGGCCGAGTGGATGCCGAGCACTATTTTGAAGAAGTTCTTGAAGGCACTCGTTCGATAGAGGCCCAGTGCTCGAAGAATATTATGTTTGAATGACATGTATTCCCATTGTAAAAACAATGTTTTATTAAGTTTATCAAGGCTGTATTTATACTTTTGCCCGAAAGTATTATGATGCCTCATGTGCGGCCGTTTATGTATATATGTATATAACCTGAAAGATTGCAGTCATCGGCTTCAGCCCCCATGCATATAATGCGGGGGTGTTCGCAGAAGATGCATGTTCACACTTGACCCAACGTATTGGTCCATTAAGGAGGTGATAACGCTGCGAACTAGGCAACCGGACTATAATGCTTTAACACTTTCACTTGGCAAGAGGAGTTTGATAGTGGGGCTACTATATAGCCCCTGGTGGCTCCGCACTCATCCGAATTCGGGGTGCGTACATGCCTGGCCGGGAAACAGCCCTTCGTTAAGGTGGAGGAATCCCGAAGATTCCGATAGGTCATCGAGTGGTTGACCAGTCTCACGCTATATCATGACAGTCGGTTTTCGGCTTTCTCTACTCAGGTGCTCGTCCGGATGAACCAGGGTACAATCGCAGTAGTTCTCCTGGTGCCGCCTTAGCCGATAGAGCGGAACGTAAGGCAGCAAAACACAGGAGCCGGGCAAACCCAACATTTGACCAAAGACATGATTCGGAGCTTGTGCATATAAGGCCAAACTCGCCACGCCGAACACTCCCTAAGGTATTCGGTCTTTATGGTGTAAACCGGGCCTAAACAGTGCCCTTTGTAATAATCCCCTGGTGTCCAGGTACGTCCAATATTCTGACGTGGCCACATGCGAATACGTCAGCATCCTTCTCAATTATACTGAGAATCTGAGGGATGTGTATCAACAAGAGACAGTAAAAAAGGTTTACGCAGGGTCTTAATCTAAAAAGAATCCTTCGAACGGGTCCCTGCTGCACGTCTACGCCTGTGTCTCCGTTGTGCCGTATTCTGGACGGGTGTAGCACGATGGTCATCTGAAAAAGAGAGGAACTTAATTGAAAAGTTGCCATGCAAAAGGTAAGTTATACTAAATAAACAATATATAGTTCAAAATGAGTAAAGTTGAGCCTAATTGCCACTTGTGCGCGCGCGTTGAGCCCCTTGTATTGTAATAGGGGTATGGCCATCAAACCTGTATCAATTACATATAGTTGTACCAGACTCGTCCAACCGTGTCCGTGGTCTTAACGACCTGTCAGATGCTTTAGTGAGTGAGGCCGTTTAGTGTGCGGCTGCCGAGGCAGCCGCACGGTCTTCCGCGCGCAAGGAGCGCTCAATATTTCCATTTACTTTAATGATGCTGCATGGATCGGGCATCTTAAGCATGAGGGAAGCGTAATGCGGTATTGCGTTAAAGCGAGCAAAAGCTTCGCGTCCGAGTAGTGCTTGATAGCCACTTTGGAACGGAGCGATGTGGAATGTTAAATTTATCGCTGCGGAAGTTATTGGGGAAGCCGAATATAACCTCTAGTAGCAGGGAGCCCGTGCAATGGGCTTCTGGGCCTGGCGTTACTCCTTTAAAGGTAGTATTGCTATGGCTAATTTTTGTTCGGTCTATCCCCATGTTGCGGACTGTGTCCTGATATATCAGGTTTAAACTGTTGCCGCCGTCCATCAGGACTCGTGTGAAGTGGCATCTGTCAATTATTGGGTCTAATACCAAGGCAGCCCATCCTGCACGGCGGACACTTGCTGAGTAATCCTGATGGTCAAAAGTGACCGGTTGGGACGACCAGTGGCAAAACTCCGCGGTGGTAGGCCCTGGAGCATGTGTCTCTGGGAGTGCCGCTTTGTTTCTCCCCTTTTTCAGTTGTAACACGTTGACTGTTTTGACTTCTGGTGGGAATTTCATCTATTCCCCAGTGCTTTGCTTGCGAGGCTCATCCTCGTCTTCGCTTGGTGTATCCTGCCCTTATGTTCGGCGTTGAGCTTGCCGGACTGCTTGAAGACCCAATGTTCTCTATGGGTATGATTTGCAGGTTTATTGGGGGTACTATGGATCTGACATATTTGGTCTAGAATCTTGTTTAGGCTGGATAGTTCGTCTCCGTTGCCTTTGGAGGGCAGCTTTTTCTGACCTGGCCGAGAGCTTCTGAATCTGGCGTTTACCGCCGTGCTCTTCGGGCTATCTTCTTTATTCCGGCGCTTGTTTTTGCTGCGTCGTGATTTCCCGTTTCCATCCCTGACTTCGAATGTACTTGGGTCACTAGTGCTGCATCGGGCTAACCATCTGTCCTCGCCCACGCAAAAGCGGGTCATGAGGCTTGTTAATGCTGCCATTATTCTCGGCTTTTCTTGGCCGAGGTGTCTGGCAAGCCATTCGTCTCGAACGCTGTGCTTGAAAGTTGCTAAGCCTTCGGCGTCCGGACAGTCGACTATTTGGTTCTTCTTAGTGAGGAACCTGTTCCAAAGCTTTCGGGCTGACTCTCCGGGTTGTTGAGTCATATGACTTAAATCGTCTGCATCCGGTGGTCGGACATAGGTCCCTTGAAAATTTGCTCGAAAGGCATGTTCGAGCTCTTCCCAGCTTCCAATGGAGTTTTCGGGGAGGATTTTAAGCCAGTGTCGAGCTGGCCCTTTGAGCTTGAGGGGTAAGTACTTGATGGCGTGGAGATCGTCTCCTCGAGCCATGTGGATATGGAGGATATAGTCCTCAACCCAGACCCCAGGGTCTGTCGTTCCGTCGTACGCCTCTAAGTTTATGGGTTTGAATCCCTCTGGAAATTCATGGTCCAGCACCTCGTCGGTGAAACATAGGGGGTGTGCGGCACCCCTGTATTTGGGTGTACCGTGGTGTTCGGATGTTTGTTGTGTTGTATTGCATACTGGAGCGCGCTTGCGTGGCCCGTATATGGATCTAGTTGCGCCATCCTTTTGATGCGAGCCCTCGCATGGATCATGTACTGGCTTATGTGCGGCGGCATTTGCCGCTCTTTGTTGGCCACGAGGTCGTCTATCCGACCGGATGGCCATTTTGTTTTCTAATTGCGGGGATCTAAGGCCTCCTCGTTGAATTCAGGTAGCAACTTTCGCTTCGGGTAGCTCTTGGTGTGGCGATTACCGCCGTACTTCACTACAGTATTGAGTACCTCGCTCCATCGGATTCTGAGTGTGTCTTGTGCAGCCTTGAGCCTTTGCTTCTACTTTTTCAGACTCCTCGCAGTGGCAACAAGCCTTTGATGGGCATTCTGTTGCTCCGGGTGCCTGTCCAGTGTGATGTCGTCCGGACTGTTATGTTTGACGGAGTCGGGTTGTTCGGTTTGATTCTCCGTGTTGCCTTGGTCGGGCGATGGTTCACCCTGCTCTATCGCTGGGTCTATATGACCGCTGTTTCTGCCGAGGTGTGATTTGGAGCGGCGCTTACGCCGCCACTTTAACTGCTTCTCGAGGGAACAACCCTTCATTGCGTCCTTCCGTTCCTCGTCATCGTTTTCTTTGGGTGTGTCCACCATGTATACATCATATGATGAAGTGGGCGTCCAGTGCCCTGTGGGCAGTGGTCCCTATTCATCTCCTGCATCGTTGTCCATACCGTCGATGTCTTCGGAGTCAAGGTCGAGCATGTCGGTCAAATCATCGACAGTGGCTACTAAGTGGGTGGTGGGTGGGTGGCGAATTTCTTCGTCATCCGCATCCCAATCCTGCCGAACATAATTCGGCCCGGAATCTCCTGACAGGGAGAGAGACCTTAATGAGTTCAGTAAGTCACCGAAGGGCGAGTGCTGAAAAATATCCGCGGAGGTAAACTCCATGGTCGGCGCCCCGTCGGATTTGATAGGCACGGGCGCAAGCGGTTCGGAGTCCGTGGCCGGGGAGGAATCCAGTAGTTCGGCGTCACGGCTCTCGTGAAGGGTCAGGTCGATACTCGGCTCAATCGCCGATGAGAGTGCGGCCTCCGTGGCGGGGTCTATCCACCCGCCCATGGATGGTGCAATTGGCTCTGAATTGAGGGTCGGAGCGGTTGCCGGCGCGATCTCCTGGACACTGTCCGATGGCAGAGCTAAATCATGCTCATCGTGACCGTGTGGCGCACTAAGCAGGGGCTCGAATCCGTCGAAGATCAAGTCTCCGCGGATATCGGCCGTGTAGTTTAAGCTTCCAAACCTGACCTGATGGCCAGGGGCGTAACTCTCGATCTGCTCCAAATGGCCAAGCGAGTTGACCCGTAGTGTGAAGCCGCCGAACACAAAGATCTGTCTAGGGAGAAAAGTCTCACCCTGGACTGCATCGCTATCGATGATCGAAGGAGCCATCAAGCCTAACGGAGACGACACAGAGGAACTCTCAATGAAAGCACCAATGTCGGTGTCAAAACCGGCGGATCTCGGGTAGGGGGTCCCGAACTGTGCGTCTAAGGGGGATGCTAACAGGAGGCAGGGGACACGATGTTTTACCCAGGTTCAGGCCCTCTTGATGGAGGTAAAACCCTATGTCCTGCTTAATTATTCTTGATAATATGAGTAATACAAGAGTTGATCTACCATGAGATCGGAGAGGCTAAACCCTAGAAGCTAGCCTATGGTATGATTGTATGTTGTCCTACGGACTAAAACCCTCCGGTTTATATAGACACCGGAGAGGGCTAGGGTTACACAAGGTCGGTTACAAAGGAGGAGATATGCATATCCGTATTGCCTAGCTTGCCTTCCATGCCAAGTAGAGTCTCATCCGGACACGGGACGAAGTTGTAAGTGCATCTAGTGCCACCCCTAGTTGGTTTTGGAGTATTGATGACAAACCTAGTTGAGGGACAAATGTGTTTGTGAGAATTGCAGGATAACACAGGTAGAAGTCCCTCATTGATTCGGTTTTCCTACCAGAGATGACCCCTAAAAATGTATGAAGACATTGATGTCAAGGGTGGTATATGAAGATATTCTCATTGAAGACTATGACAAGAGAAGACATCGCATGAAGCCTATGGAGCTCGAAGACTTAGATCTTTCGTAGTTCTTTTTCTTCTCTGTTGAGTCATAGGAACCACCGTACTGTTAGGTGGGGTCCAAGAGAACCAGTCAGAATGACTGAAGTGATGCTTAACCAAAACCTATATCTTCGAGTGAAGACTATGAGAGCGAATCTTATCCAGAGTCGGACAAGTCAGCTTTGGTTGTAGCCCAAGTAAAGTTGCCGTGTGAGTTTGAAATCTGACCGTTGGAACACGTGTCAGTTCCTTAGTGACCCAGGGTCATTTCGGACAAATCAGGTCGGGTTGCCTAGTGGCTATAAATAGCCCACCCCCTACAACCATAAACGGTTGGCTGCTCAGAGTTAGAGTATGGCTTTTGTCATTTGAGAGCAACCCACCTCGAAGCCTTTGAGAGAGAATTCCTTGCGAGGATAAAACCCTAACCAGCCAGAGCCAAAGAGAGTTAGGCATCACTTAAGTCTTCTTGTCCGTGTGATCTGAAGACTTATTACACTTGAGGACTGTGAATCCTCCAGCCGGTTAGGCGTCGCGTTCTGAGCATCCAAGAGACATTGTGGATCGCCGGTGAACGAAGTCTGTGAAGGTTTGGGAGTCTACCTTGAAGACTTACCAGAGTGATTGGGCGAGGTCGGTGTGACCTTAGCTCAAGGGGAATACGGTGAGGACTGGGTGTCCTAAGCTGCGTGTTCAGGACTGGGTGTCCGGGACTGTGTGTCCTCAGGTTTAAATACCTAGCCGCCCTAACCAGACGTACAGTTGAAATAGCAACTGGAACTGGTCCAACAAATCATTGTCTTCAACGAGTCACTGGTTTCATCCTTCCCTTCCCCTTACTTACTGTTGGTCCTTGTGCTTTCACTTCATTGAATACTTGACTATGGCTTGCCTAGTGTAGTCTACCTTCCGCTGCATGGTAATAGGTTTATTTCTATTGATTATCTTCGAAACTTCCATGTTTTGAAGACTTCCATAAAAATCGCCTATTCACCCCCCCTCTAGTCGATATAACGCACTTTCAATTGGTATCAGAGCAAGGTACTCCCTTGTTCTGTGTGTTTCGGTTTAACCACCTGGAGTTTTAGCTATGTCGACTACAGGGATAATCAAAGTCTCCGCTGCGTGCCCCGTCTTTGATGGAACTGAATATCCCTACTGGAAGAATAAGATGTGCATGCATCTTGAAGCCATTGATGTCGACCTATGGTATGTCGTCAAGAACGACGTTCCCAAGGCTGGAGAAGGTCTCACTGCTGTTGACGTCAAGAAGTTCGTTCAACTGGACTCTACTGCAAAGAATATCATCTGTGGTCATCTGACCAAAGGACAGTAAGGCCGCGTGAGTGCTTTGGAAACATCTAAGCTAGTCTGGGACTGGCTCTCCAAGGTCAACGAAGGCGTCTCAACCCAGAGAGATCAGAGAATTAGTGTCCTTCGCAACCTCTTCAACCGCTTCAAGCGGAATGACAATGAGAATGTCCAGCTCACGTTTGATCGACTCACTGGCATCACAAATGAGCTTCAAGCCCTCGGTGCTACTGAGATCACCAAGCATGAGGTCGTCAAGACACTACTGAGATCACTTGACAGTTCGTTTGACATCCTAGCCCTGATGATTCAAGAACGTCCTGATTTCAAGACACTCGATCCATCTGACATACTTGAGAGGCTCAACACACATGAGTTTCAGCTTTCTGAGAAAAGAGATATCTACGGTCCCAACTATGGGCGAACTCGTGCCTTGAAGGCAAAAGCTGTCTCCTCATCTGAAGAAGAATCTGACAGCAGTTCTGATGATCCTGAAGACATTGGAAAGGAAGTTGCTATGCTTGTGAAGAAGTTCCAAAAATTCACCAAGAAGAAAGGCTTCAGAAAGTCTTCACGATCAAGCTCAAGGAATGATGAAGCTTCTTCTCATGACTACCAGAAGAAAACGTGCCACAAGTGCAAGAAACCTGGCCAGTTCATCTCTGAGTGTCCGCAGTGGGACAATGAGAACAAAAAGAAGAAGAAGATCAAGGAATATGACTCTGACGACAAGAAGAAGAAGAAGAAATACTCAAAGTCTTCTTCCAAGTCTTCCTCAAAGTCTTCATCACACAAGAAGACCTCATCTGGCAAGGCACGTGCGTTTGTTGGCAAGGAAATGGATTCAGAGGAGGAGTCCGCTTCTGAGGAGGCGGGGGTGGAGTCTGAGGAGGAGTCCGATTGTGGCGTTGCAAGTCTGGCTACAGCATACGTTGCCAAGTCCATCTTCAACACTGAAGACAATGACTTCATCACCGATTCAAATGACAAGGACTACTCCTCTCCTACCTACTGCTTCATGGCACGCAGTGCCAAGGGCACGACACCAGCGTCTTCAGAATGGATTATTGATAGTGGGTGTACCAATCACATGACTGGCAAAAGAAGCCTTCTAATGGACTCAACCTTACGTCCATCCGACAAGAGTCACATCACATTTGCTGACACTGGTAAAAGTAAGGTATTGGGTGTAGGTAGAGTTGCAATCTCAAAGGATCAACACATGGATAAAGTCACGCTTGTTGAATCCCTTGGCTTCAACTTAATGTCTGTCTCAATGCTTTGCGATTTGAACATGATCGTAATGTTTGGAAAATATCGTTGCCTTGTTCTAATGGAATCTGACAAGTCTCTAGTGTTTGAAGGGTATCAGAAAGATGATTTGTACGTGGTAGATTTCTCAGCAGGACCACAGCTTGACGTATGTCTTCTAGCAAAAGCTTCAGAATGCTCGCTCTGGCATCGGAGGCTAGGGCATGCTGGCATGAGGAACCTCCACACCCTTGCAAAGAAGAAGCATGTCATAGGCATCGAGGGCGTCAAGTTCAAGAAAGATCACTTATGCGGTGCCTGTGAAGCAGGAAAGATGACGAGGGCCAAACATCCCTCGAAGACAATCATGACAACAACTCGACCCTTCGAACTCCTTCACATGGATCTGTTTGGTCCCACTCATTACTCAACTCTTACTACTACTGCTTGTCTCTATGGCTTTGTCATTGTTGATGATTATTCTAGATATACTTGGGTGCACATAATCCTCTACAAGACTGAAGTGCAGGATGTCTTCAGACGCTTCTCCAATCGAGCAATGAACAACTATGGCGCCAAGATAAAGCACATCAGAAGTGACAATGGCACTGAATTCAAGAACACTGGCCCTGATACATATCTTGATACTTTGGGCATCACACATGAATTCTCAGCTCCGTACACACCACAGCAGAATGGCGTCGTCGAACGCAAGAACAGAACACTCATTGAGATGGCCCGAAGGATGCTAGATGAATACAAGACTCCAAGAAAATTCTGGCCTAAAGCTATTGATACTGCATGCCATACAATCAATCGTGTTTATCTTCACAAGCTTCTGAACAAGACATCTTATGAGCTCCTTACTGGCAAGAAGCCAAATCTCAATTACTTCAGAGTATTTGGAGCCAGGTGCTGGATCAAGGACCCACATCACCCTTCAAAATTTGCACCAAAAGCACATGAGGCTTTTATGCTTGGATATGGAAAGGATTCACACTCCTCCAGAGTCTTCAATCTCTTTCATTATAAAGTGGTTGAAACAGTGAATGTGCGGTTCGATGAGACTAACGGTTCACAAAGAGAGCACCTGCCAAATGTGCTAGATGAAGTTCCATCCAGTGAATCAATCAAACTAATGGGAACTGGAGAAATCATACCCTCTGAAGCTCAACCTGAAGAGGAACTTATCATCTCCGCACCTGATCAACCTGAAGACAATGCTCAGCCTGAAGACAATCCCTCTAACAATGACAATGATCAGCAAGAGCAAAATCTTCGCCCTGTACATCCTCGTGTTGCCAATGAAGTGCAGATTGAGAGAATAATTGATAGCATCAATGCACCCGGTCCGCTCACTCGTTCAAGGGCAACACAGCTAGCAAATTTCTGTGGGCACTTTGCATTCGTCTCAATAACAGAACCCAAGAAAGTTGAAGAAGCCTTCATGGAACCTGAATGGATTCAAGCTATGCAAGAAGAGCTTCAACAGTTTGAGCTGAATAATGTATGGGAACTGGTTAAGCGTCCTGATCCTTGGAAGCACAATATAATAGGCACAAAATGGATATACCGCAACAAGCAAGATGAGCATGGTCAAGTTGTCAGAAACAAAGCTCGTCTCGTTGCTCAAGGATATACTCAAGTAGAAGGAATTGACTTCGATGAAACATTTGCTCCTGTGGCTCGACTGGAAGCCATACGCATACTGCTGGCCAATGCAAATCATCATAACATACTTCTATATCAAATGGATGTGAAGAGTGCTTTTCTCAATGGCAAGATTGAAGAAGAAGTGTATGTTGCACAACCGCCTGGCTTTGAAGATCCAAAACATCCTGACATGGTATACAAGCTCAACAAGGCACTGTATGGCCTCAAACAATCCCCTCGGGCTTGGTATGACACACTCAAATACTTCCTGAAGAGCCAAGGCTTCATACCTGGTTCCCTCGACCCCACTCTCTTCACGAAGACATATGATGGTGAACTGTTTGTGTGCCAAATATATGTGGATGACATCATCTTCGGCTGCACCAATCAGAAGTACAGTGAAGAGTTTGGATATATGATGCAAGAGCAATATCAGATGTCCATGATGGGAGAGCTGAAGTTCTTCCTTGGTCTTCAAATACGATAGCAACGCAATGACATCTTCATATCTCAAGAGAAGTATCTCAAAGATTGCCTGAAGAAGTTCGGTATGCAAGACTGCAAAGGCTTCACGACGCCAATGCCAGCCAAGCATCATCTGGGTCCCAACGACTATGGTAAAGAGTTCGATCAAAAGGTATACCGCTCCATGATTGGTTCTTTACTTTATCTATGTGCATCTAGGCCAGATATTATGCTTAGTGTTTGCATGTGTGCTCGATTCCAAGCGGCACCAAAGGAGTCGCATCACTTAGTTGTGAAGCGAATTCTTCGATATTTGGCTCACACCCCAACTCTTGGATTATGGTATCCAAAGGGCTTAGAGTTTGATCTGGTTGGATTCTCGGATGCTGATTATGCTGGTGACAAGGTGGATTGCAAGTCTACATCAGGCACATGTCATTTTCTGGGGCGATCACATGTATGTTGGTCTTCAAAGAAGCAGAACTGTGTATCTCTCTCCACTGCTGAATCTGAATACATCGCTGCTGGATCTTGCTGCGCTCAGCTTCTGTGGATGAAGCAAACACTCAAGGACTATGGCATTCATCTGAAGCAAGTGCCACTCTACTGCGACAACAAAAGCGCCATCAAGATTGCCAACAACCCAGTTCAGCACTCGAAGACAAAGCACATTGAAATTCGTCATCACTTTCTCAAAGATCATGCTGTGAAGGAAGATATTGATATCATACACGTCAACACTGAAGAGCAATTGGCAGATATCTTCACCAAGCCCTTGGATGAGAAGAGATTTTGCAAGTTACGGTGTGAGCTAAATATCTTGGAATCCTCAAATGTCCTGTGATCAGGCACACATCCTAACACTTATGCATATTGATGACTTAGATGTGCAACACACGAAGTTAAGTATATCTTAAATCAATGAAGACATACATTCTAAGTGTGAATACATTAATGTGGAATTTGACTCCGGAGCGCCACGATAATTGTGCGCCATGTCTGGGGCTAATACTTCCTATACGGTGGGTAACGCCACCACCAAAGGTTCTGTTTGAAGTGTTTCACTCATGGCGTTACATTTGCTATGTCTTCACATTTGGTTTAACTTCAATCTCAACATGTCTTCATGATTATCTTCACTAGGTTAATTATATATATATATACTAGTGTTCTGTCCTCTACGGCATTCACTTATAGCTATGTCTTCGTGTTGAATCTTTTGAACTAAGTGAATGTGATCGGACCCTAACCTCTCTATGCTTTCTATCTCAAACTCTTTCTCTCCAAATCATATGCATTCTATTGAAACTGTCGAATGTCTTCTCTGCGTCCTTGTCAGCAGAAGATACAGAGACAAACATTAAGTCCGATTTCAATGCTCATTCCTTCATGTGAAACCCGGAGAAGTGGGAATGACCACCCGACAATCCAGGCGTGCGTGGGACGTGGAACAACCTCCGACATGCTGCATGATGGCCACGTGTTCCTCAGATGTGAATCGCCAGGGGCACCTGTGTAATAACACTGAGCCGCCCCTGTCCCTATAAATACACGCCTCACCGCAGTCATTACCTCTTCTTCCACTCTCGCACAAACCCTAGCGCCATCGCTAGCTCTCGACGACGCCGGCGACGAAGCGCTTCGCTGCCGCAACCTCTCCGACGCCGTCTTCAAGCCGACCGCGGACATCGTCTTCTCCGCCGTCGCCATAGGTGTCCTCCGTCGCCAAGTTAGGGCACGGACAATCGAACTGCTCGGCCTCCTCTTCCACTCCATCTAGCAGTTCTTCATGTGGTAAATAAAACTTCCTTTTTACGGCCCCTTTGATCCTATAGCTTCGTCACTTTCTACCACAAGCAGTTTCTATTCACACAAGTTGGATCTCTTTCATACTGCATCTCATAATATGCCTAGTATATTCATTATGCTTCACAAAGTAGTTAGATTCCTCACTTGTACTGATCCATCGATTCGTACAAATCTGGAACCAACTCCTTATCTATGAGTGAATGACTTTGCACGATGAGGTCAATGTCTTCTAAACTGATTTATCTTCAAAATCTTCTGAGAATGCATATGACCTCTTCCCCTTCCCTCGCACCTTAATGCTGTCACAGGTACATGTCCGTGGGAGAATCCCTTGGTTCTCATAGTCTGCATTCATTTGCAGAATTCGTACAGCATCATATAAATTCTCCCGAAGCCAGTTCCTGTTTGTCCAGCAAGCAAAAGCCTTTGAAGCCTTTGAACGTATTGAAGCCTTTCAGTTTAAAATTCATGGCTTCAGAGAAATCTGCAAGGAAGGGAGGCAGACAGCGTCATGGGGGAACATCAAGAGATTTGCCTGATGACCTCTCAGAGCTTTACAACACAGATCCTAAAGAGGATTACAATCAGCCCAAGACCCGAATCCAATGGATTCGAAGATATTGGGCAGAACAATGGTTCAAATACCGGTTTGTGACCCAAGAATATGCTGAGAAAAATGCCATCAAGCGACTGTGGGGAGACATCCTATACAAGAATATTCAACCCAGGTCCAGAGAAGAAGCCATTGAACAAGGCTTCTATCCCTGCATGGTCCGTGGGCCACAGCCTGCAGATGCACACCCATCGTCACTACTATGGTGTCGTGACGACAATCTGTTCAAGCGCAACTTCCAGTTTGCCAAGAACTCAGCGAAGCAGAACAAGAAGTCTTTGGGATTAGACTTCAACCCTTGTCCCTCTGCTCCCCGTGCCGATGGAACTCGCGAAGCTGAACCCAATCTTCTTGGGCCCTTCTACAACTTGGAAGGTCTCATCACCCATATCGTGGTTCAAGGGACTGCTGTGAATGAGCCTGCAGATGACGCTGAATCAGATGAAACGCTTGCAGCGCCGAAGCCAAAGAAACTGAAGCAGCCAAAAGCTTCAAAGCCTGCCTCTGCACCAAAAATCTCACGGGTGAAGCCACTGGCCACTGCACCTCCTGAAGACAGTGTGCAGTTTGAAGACTTGTCACGCGTCTCCAAGCCCCAGAAGGTCAAGATGCCTCTGCCACACACCGGCCAAGAACTGACAGCTACTGCTATTCTGCGCAACGATGCCATTGATCTGTCTAGTGATGAAGATCTTGCAGATGAGGCTCTTGAGCAACTGATCAAGAGCAAAGAAGAAGCAAAAATCTTCAACAATTTGCCTCTCTTTGACGTGGCAATCATCCACGACTTCATTGATGAGTGGTTTGAAACGCCCAACCTCAGCTTTGAAGACCTGCAACTTCCCATTGGTCTCAGTGTCGCCTTCCATGGCGCCATTGCTTCAGAGCTAGCTCTAGCTCAGCGCATCGTCAAACTGAAGGAGAAGATTTACTTGAGAAAGCTCAGTTCAAGAAGCATATGGCCAAGCTCAGCGTACAAGAGGTCAAGAACTTCAAGCTCATGCTGCACGAGCTTAAAGAAGCCTTTCTCAAGAAGCGCGAAGAAGCTCAAGGTTCTCGTGGGCGCATGAAGAGCCTGGCTGACTAGTTTGTGCAAGCCTACAATGAGGCTGAGAAGCGCAAGGCCCTTGGGCGTCCTGGCATCGACCCCAGGATGGCTGCAAAGAAGAAGAAGAAGCCCGCTATGGCCGAACCCGACGCACCAAGGCAGGAAGCAGATCCCATTGTCTTCCCAACTAGCATGACTGGCTCCAAGCCAAAGGCCCGGTCAACCGCTTCAGAGCTGAAGAAGACGAGGACTGCTGAGGCTGAAGCCAGGAAGAGGAAACATCCTGAAGCCTCTGCTACTGCCCCCTCCAAGAAGAAGCGGAAGACCAAGAAGGAATGGGCTGCTCCCACAAAGCCCTTGATTGTTGAACCCATCTCCATGGTTCGCCCTGACGCTAAACCTCAGGAGCGCCAACTGACTGTCCATGAGCCTGCTTTCACAGAGGCTCGTGAAGCTGAACACTTTCCAGCAGCTGATCCCATCGCTGCTGAAGACATTGGTCACCATGACCATGTTGAAGATGATGCAGTTCTTCCTCAGCTCGAGCACCAACAGGTATCATCGCCTGTGCTAACGCACAGTAAGCTCATCAGCATTGGTCGTCCTCTGACGCCAATTGCTCAGGATGCATCATGGGCTGATCACCCACAAGCACAAGAGGAAGAAGACTTTGAGGCCCAGCCAACTCCAACTCCACAGGCGTCGCCAGTGTTACACAGGCTTCGCAAAGGACCAAGGCCTCAAGTCTCTAAGTCTGAAGCTAAAGCTGCTGAGGACATTCCGGCTGCATCAGCCGATGAAGAAGAAACCCCAAGCGCTGCTACACCCCCGTCTCACCAAGAAGCTGTTCTCGAGGAGAACGTGACTATGACCGACACTCCAGCTCGTCAAGTGGAGGTTTAGAATTCAGAGGCTGCCACTGACGCTGTCATGACTGAAGCCAATGTGGAGCCTTCACCAACTCAAGCACCAGAAGTCAGCAAAGCCACTGATCCCACTGCTTCTGTACCTGTGCCTACTGCTGGTCCTTAGTTCGACTATCATGTTGAGCACAGGCCTCAGGTACAGAAGCCAATCCCAAGATTGCCCAGGTTTCCAGGTCCTACATCAGCACCTGGATCCTTCAATGTCAATGGCTTCAAAGCAGACAACACTTTCTTCAATAGCTCCAGGAACCCCTACTCAAGAGAAAGAATATCATCTGATCGGTTCTGGAGCTATCCGCAGCGAAGCTATTACTCCTGCATTCTATACAATCAAGGTCGCATCTTCCCACATAAGCGTCTTGACATTGAAGCAATAGCTGGTCTGCCCTGTCTGGAAGAAGCTCTGGATTGCTTCAAAAAGGTTGGATTGCTGCCGTTTGTCACCGACCAAGAGCACTGGAATGAAGAGTTGCTGCTCCAATTCTATGCCACACTTCACATCCGTGGGTACAATAGAGATCCGAAGACTTGGGTCCTGGAGTGGATGACAGGAAATGTTCATCACGAAGCCAAAGCCTTTGATATCATTGAGCTCACTGGTCTCCCCACTCCTGGCGATCTCTGCGAACATGGCTGTCAGTTGCACACTGAAGCTGTGGAGAGCATCTTTCAAAAGCCTGAACCAAACATGAGTCAGATGCTCAGTATGATGAAGCCATTGCCCCAAGATGCTGCATATCCCAAAGAGTTCTTCGTTGAAGATCTTGAGTATCTGCCAAGAACTATTTACCACATCATAAGGCGAACTCTCTGGCCCATCAAAGGACATTCTCCACATGCCAAGCTGGAAGGTGCAATGAAGACTTTGGTCTTCTATATTCTTCATGGCAAATGCTTCAATGCATAGGATTTCTTCATCCGCCAACTTGCTGCATCAGGCTCTGATCTTTTTGGCTTGAAGTTCTACGCTCCATGGAAAATGCGGCTGATCAAACTCCACTCCGCTATCTCATATCAGCCATCTGCTTGCAATCATCGGATCTTTCTGCCTGATGTGGATATGTCCGTTAAAGCCATTTATCCTGAGCCTGCCAAGCAACCTCTAAGTCTTCAGAATGCGGAGCATCAAAGTTTTTCTCAGAACATTGAAGGAGTTGAAGAAGTTACTCGTGTGTATCCTTTGGCCGGAACTACACGTGCTCCACATCCTGCTCTTACTGAAGCCACCGATAGCACAATTGCCCAACGACCCAAGAAGCGCACTCATGTTCTCAACGACCGAGAGCTTTTGGTGGCTCTTCATCAGAAACAGGATAGGCATCATGATTGGCTGAAGCGCCAAATGCAAAGCCTCGTGGTGGATGTTAACCGCATTCGCAATCTTGCCACCAAGAATGCCTCTGTTGCCCATGAAACCTCTCGACGCACATGGAAAGGGCTGACACTTATGTGCTCTGAAGATGATCTACAAGAGGATGGCTTCTCTGAACGCTTCAAGTTTGACTCCACACCTCCTCGAAGGGCAGTGTTGCGACGAACTCCATCTCTTGAAGACTCTGAGTTCTCTTCCTCTGCTGCAACTGGGAATGCCAGAGTGATCGAGGATGAAGACGATGCTACTTCACCGCCACCTCCTTCAGCACGCTTCGACACTGCTCCAAGTTCCTCTGCACTGCCGAACACCACCGACGACCCTGCTGCTTCACCTAATCTTCATGGGAATGAGTAGATGCTCTATGTCTTCAAACCTTTTTGGTCCTTACTGACAAAAGGGGGAGAAGCATATGAGTTTTATAGTCTTCCAGCGGGTCCATATGGGCGGGTGCTTTATATTTTGCTTCGTGTTTACAACTCTCGTTTTCATACATTTGGTTCTTTGAGTTGTAACACTTAAACTCGATGGTCGTCTGCTACTTATTTGCCACTTTGTGATGCGATGATAAATTCCGCATGTGCGACGATAAATTCCGCACTTAGATCATTTTGCAGACATCCATTTTCCATTATGCATGTCATTATCTTCACATACCTTCACATGCGTAGTGGATTGTCATCATAAGTTGAAGAGGATCTCCACAAGCACAACCTGCCATGTGCATTTGCATTCCAAAAGCAAATTACTTATATGCACATCTTCAGGGGGACCCCTCACAGCTTATGAAGACAATTCCCTATCCTCTTACAATTTCACATATTATATTCCCCGTTGAAAACTTCAACTAGTTTGTCATCAATCACCAAAAAGGGGGAGATTGTAAGTGCATCTAGTGCCACCCATAGTTGGTTTTGGAGTATTGACTACAAACCTAGTTGAGGGACTAATGTGTTTGTGAGAATTGCAGGATAACACACGTAGAAGTCCCTCATTGATTCGATTTTCCTACCAGAGATGACCCCTAAAAATATATGAAGACATTGATGTCAAAGGTGGTATATGAAGATATTCTCATTAAAGACTATGACAAGAGAAGACATCGCATGAAGCCTATGGAGCTCGAAGACTTAGATCTTTCGTAGTTCTTTTTCTTCTCTATTGAGTCATAGGAACCACCGTACTATTGAGTGGGGTCCAAGAGAACCAGTCAGAATGACTGAAGTGATGCTTAACCAAAACCTATATCTTCGAGTGAAGACTATGAGAGCGAATCTTGTCCAGAGACGGACAAGTCAGCTTTGCTTGTAGCCCAAGTAAAGTTGCCGTGTGAGTTTGAAATATGACCGTTGGAACACGTGTCAGTTCCTTAGTGACCCAGGGTCATTTCGGACAAATCAGGTCGGGTTGCCTAGTGGCTATAAATAGCCCACCCCCTACAACCATAAACGGTTGGCTGCTCAGAGTTAGAGTACGGCTGTTGTCGTTTGAGAGCAACCCACTTCGAAGCCTTTGAGAGAGAATTCCTTGCGAGGATAAAGCCCTAACCACCCAGAGCCAAAGAGAGTTAGGCATCACTTAAGTCTTCTTGTCTGAGTGATCTGAAGACTTATTACACTTGAGGACTATGAATCCTCTAGCCGGTTAGGTGTCGCGTTCTGAGCATCCAAGAGACATTGTGGATCGCCGGTGAACGAAGTCTGTGAAGGTTTGGGAGTCTACCTTGAAGACTTACCAGAGTGATTGGGCGAGGTCGGTGTGACCTTAGCTCAAGGGGAATACGGTGAGGACTGGGTGTCCTGAGCTGCGTGTTCAGGACTGGGTGTCCAGGACTGTGTGTCCTCAGGTTTAAATACCTAGCCGCCCTAACCAGACGTAAAGTTGAAATAGCAACTGGAACTGGTCCAACAAATCATTGTCTTCAACGAGTCACTGGTTTCATCCTTCCCTTCCCTTTACTTACTGTTGGTCCTTGTGAAGTCATTGTATGATTGCACTATCTTTTGTCTTCACTGAGTGACTGCGTGTTCTGTTTGGCTTCATAATATCTTCCTACCTGATCCTCACTACATTGCTGCTATTAGTCATTGTGCTTTGACTTCATTGAATACTTGACTATGGCTTGCCTAGTGTAGTCTACCTTCCGCTGCATGGTAATAGGTTTATTTCTATCGATTGTCTTCGAAACTTCCACGTTTTGAAGACTTTCATAAAAATCGCCTATTCACCCCCCCTCTAGTCGATATAACGCACTTTCAAAAGTCTTCAATCTTGTGTCTTCATAGTCCATCAGTCCGGCCAAAGGATATAGCCCGGCTATCCAGAGACCCCCTAACCCAGGATTCCCTCAGTGATGGACAGAGAACCAGCTTCACCCAATCTAACCCCAACCCCAGCCGATAGTAACCCAGTTCCTGTTGACACAGCACCATCTCCACCACAGAGCTCCCAAACAAGAGCAGTTAGTAAGGCAGCTCCAGTGCCCAAAGGGCCAGTACTATCACGGCGAACCCCAACTCCACCAGTTAGTACGCCTATTCCTGTGGAGGAAGCACAACCAGCTAGTCGTAGTTTAGCATCTATCGCATTTGATGTTGTTAAATCGTATGTGCGTATCTTCCCATCTTGGAAATATTATACTGAAGATGAAGGAAAATGCCTGTTGCAGGTGTTTGTCCAGGAGTTATGTGTAAGTAATGTTATTCAAGGCAATTACTTTGCTTCGTCCCATACATCCTACCTCCATGATGGTCATAATACAGCAAAATTTCCCATTTTTCTCTATAGAGAAGGACCGATTTGGAAACTCAGGATGAGGTAACCTGTGCTAATACCTCTGCTATCTTCAAGAATGCTTGGTGGCAGTATCGGAATTACTTGAAGAAAACGTACTTCACCGGCAAAGAAACTCATCAAATTCCCTTATGTTCTCCTGAGACACATTTATTGGACGGTGACTGGGAATGCCTTGTTCTGTACTGGTCCCGAACCAAGAATGTGGTAAGGTCTATGAGCTCATTTTCTATTTTTAAGTATTATGTTCTTGCGTCTTACTGTACTCTGTTCGTGTAAAACAAGTGCCTAAACCTGAAGAACAACTGTTCTAATTTAAAATTCCATTGCTATCATAGTTCAAAAAAGCGCTAGGTGTTAATTGTGCATTTTGCCACCGCCTTGCGCTTTACTGACCAAAGCGCATGCTTATGCACAGTTTTGCACAGATTATGCGTAGTTATGCGCAATGTGTTTTGCCAACGCCTAGAGCCTATGCACGCTTAAGCGTTCGCTTAGGCGCGCCTTTTTTAACTATGATTGCTTTGCTCTTGTATCACTGTATTTACTCATACGAACTTATTTTTAAATTGAAGGATCCAATCGAAACTCCAATGGCACAGCAGGTATGTTCATGCATGTTTCTTTAACAGGTTTTCTCTTATCAATAGCTCTGTTGATTTCAATTTCAATTGTGTATACAGTTGACTTTCATATCATGCACATTACTAGCATCACAATAGAGCCAATAGTGTTGTTGTACATGTAGACCTGTGTTACCCATCTGAAATCTTGTTGTGCCGTGTTGTTTCCCACGCTTTTTATTCTTTCACTACTGCTTTGTCTTGAACTGATATGATTTGAACCGTGTCTCTATTTTGATTTGGCAAGACAATGCAGTGACCATAGGACATAGATATATGTTTGTTTGATGCTTTTATTATGTACTAGTACTTGGCAATAGAAGACTTGGTAGTTTAATCCTGTCCATCTTACTAATGAACTGGTTCACCGAAATGAGTTTCATATACTAGTACATGCTAAACTTGTTATGTGTCTGCTTGTTTCTTATTTTAGAATGCTGACAGAATATTGGGGAAGAGTGCCTTATTAAGCAATGGTAAAGGAAGTAATGCAGATAAGGTTCAGGATAGTGACACATCCTTGTTGGTCTCCAACAAAGGTGATAAAATAGCTAAGGAAGACTATCTTGAAGACAACGAGACAACCCCAAAGTCTTGTCTTGGTTTAGTGTTCGAGTTACTGGTCACTACCGCTTGCACAAGCTATTCAAACTCACCGTCTGAATCAGATCGGTTTCTTGAGTCTCAACTACAAGCTGAAAGACATCGATTAGCTGTGCCGCGACAAGAAGCGGAAGGACTACGGAAGTCCCTGGAGCATTCAGATGCATACTTTCTGGTGCAACAGCAAGCGTTGGAGGATTTTAGCGCCAAACAGGACAAAGCTAATCAGCTTGCTAAGATTATTGCCAGCATGGTGGATACCCAGGATAATGTTTCTTGAGCTCTTCTGAAGTTGTTTCAGTTATGCTCTTGTTTTGCTGCTGCGTTTATTTGCACTGGTGGCCAATTTTGATGGCCAGTGTATGTAATGTGCTGCTTTGTTCCCTATATTTGCACTGGTGGTGAACTTTGATGCCCAGTGGATGTAATATGTGTAATAGCGGTAATAGGCTAGCGTTAATTGCTTGCTTATTTATTTCCTTATTGTCTTGTTTAGTTGTTTGCTTGTAGTCACTGCAATTCTTTTTCTGTTTTTTCTAGTGGCCACAATAGCCTATTTTTGGTAACTAGGCCAAAATAATCATGGCAACACACGAACTGTTGTAACCATGGGCCTCCTGCAGGCCGAATGATCCATGGGCCTTCGTCCAGCCGTAGGATCCATCGGCCTTCTATACGGGCCTTAGGGTCCATGGGCCTTCTACGGGTCATAGGGTCCATGGGCCTTCTACAGGTCGTACTATCCATGGGCCTCATACGGGCCGTAGGATCCATGGGCCTTCTACGGGGCGTATCATCATTTCGCCAATCATGGGTCGTACTATTCGTGGACCATAACGGGTCGTTAATAGGCCGTATTTGATAACTCTATGAAAATAGCCCAACTGTTTTTTTAAATGAAAACGGCCCAACGTATTAACGGTCCGCAAACAGGCCGACTGTAACGATGGGTTGAATTTGGCCCACAAGCAGAAAATGACAGTAATGGGCCGTATGTAATCGAATGCTGCAAATGAGCCCAAGAATCAATGGGCCCTAAGAAGGCCAAAAGATAACTTGGGCTGGAAACGGCCCAATGGAATAAAGGGCCGTAAATGGGTATGAAGTGATACACTGTTCATTACGGGCCAGTTTCACCATGGGCCATTAATGGGCCAAGAGTTACAAAGGTCCTCATATGGGCTGAAAGAAGTCATGGGCCACACATGGGCTGGAAGTTAAGACGGTCTGAATCATATTGGACGGGCCAGATGACGCTACTGGGCCTAATTCGGATAGGACGTAATGGGCCCTGGGTTAGCAGGCTATAAATGGGCTATATGCGAACAGGCCGTTAACGGACTTTCCATGAGCCGGCCCATCACCTTTTGACAAAGTCAAATGGGCCGGCCTTTTCATAGGAATGGACCTCTGTTTGGTCGTGCCACGTGTCGCCGTATCATAGGCGCCTTCGGTCCAATGAGCGGATGACATCTGTCCCAACGGTGAGCTGACACATGTTTCCTCCAGCCAATGATGATTTTACACGTGTAAAATCCCCATTGGTCGGGGCTGTTAACGGGTTATCGGATCCAAAACCCGACCCAATAGCTTAACGGCGTTCCGTTACAGTGGATGCCATGTGTCAGTCACCCTTGACGAAAGCACTTCTGTGACACGCGATTTATCGTCATGGAAGTGGACACTTCCGTGATGATAATTTTGGTATTGTCATGGAACACTTCTACGACAGCACAGGTATGACTATCTTGATTCTGTCATAAATTTGTCATGGATGTACATGCATGGCAAAAAACGCGACCTACTGTGAAAAACACGTATCATCACGGAAGTGTAATGTTTTGTAGTGTTTGGCATCATGCCGGGGGCAGGCATTGACCAGCCGCTTCACGAGCCAGAAGTAGCTGCTGGGTATGACTTCGGCAGGCCATAGCCGGATTATCAAATCCTTCATGGCTAGTTCGGCCACCCTATGCAGTTCTACCAGCTGTTTTAGTTGATCGCTAAAGGGCACCGGATGTTCTGGCGTAAGGTATTCTGACCAGAACAGATTCTCCATCGATCTCCCCTCTTCGGCTCGGAAGAACTCCGCAGCGTCTGCAACACTGCACTGTAAATCCGCAAACGCTCCTGGAGAACTCCAAATCCGGGTTAGTAAGAGATACCTCTTCTTCACATATTTGCTCTGCATAGTGAAGGCCTTACCAGCCGTGATTTTTCTGGCCTCTTGGATCTCCTGGAGGGTGCCTTGGGCTTCGGCCCGGGCATCTTGTGCACTTTGACAGGCCTTCGCGAGTTCGGAATCTTGATCCGCAGCGTGGCTCTCCAAGGACTCGTATTTCTTCACGGCATCCTAGGGCTCCTGCTGAACCTCACCGACCCGGGCTTCATGCTTTTCACGGGTGGCTTGTTCCTTTGCCGCTCTCTCCTCGGCCTCGGCCAGCGCCTTCTTGAGGGCCTCCACCTCGGCCGCCGCCCCTAAACATATATCATGGCACTATGGTCGGCACAAATCATTCATCCTTTTCGAATATACAAAAGGTCATTGCATACCTTGCTTGTCTTCTAGCTGCCTTTTTACACGGCCGAGTTCTTCCTCGGCCCGCTCCAGACTCTCCTTTAGTCTGGAGACCTCAGCGGCATGAGAGGTTGCGGCCAGCAACGACGCCTGCTTATTCACATACAACATATTTAGTTAGTCTCCTGCGAAAATCACTTGATCCTCTGTCCGGCTTTTCTTTCCGAACACCGGACAGAGTCTCGGGGGCTACTGTCTATGCTATGACATTCTTTTTATACAATTGCGTCGCTTACCTCAAAGTCTGTTAGAAGGCTTGTGCAGGCTTCATTCAGTCTGCTCTTGGCAGACTGAACCCTCTCAACCACCGTACCCATGAGGGTACAGTATTCCTCAACAATGGAAGCACTTCGCAGCGCTTCCAATAGAGTATCTGATGCCTCTAGATGGATAGAGGTCAGCGGTGGAATTGGCGCACCTCCTTCCTTCGAAGGAGGCTGCCTGCTGGATTCCAGAGTCGTATAGGTCTTCGATATCGTATTCGGCTGGGGGCCGAATTGGAGATGGCCCCTATCGCTAGTCTCCATGGGGATCTGCTCCCCCATGTGTCCAGCGGCCGAGGTATTATCCTCTGGCGCCACCGCGATGGCCTCCTGTGCCTCCCCTGAGCCGGGAGTGTCCTTCGGGACAGCACTTCAGCATCTTCCACAGTATTGGGAGAGGAGGTCGCTGAAAGAGACCCGCTGTCCATCACCTTCGGATCCAGCGAGTTTCCCGAAGATGAGGATCGCTCGAGTTCGAAACGAGCCGGACTGCAAGTGCATGATTCAACATGTTAAACTATAAAGTAAAGGAGCTGGATATTTGAGTGCGTCTTTGAGCACTTACGATTCGGCCAGGGACTTATCCCTGGGCGCCACTCGAAGCTGCTATCGATGTCCCACGCGGGGTTGTCCGCGGCGGTGGCCTTCCCCTTCTTGGACGCCTCGGCCTCCAGATGCATGGAGGCTGCCCTTTTCTTCCTTCCCCCTCAAAGGGAGAATCGCTTTCCACCTCTTGCTCATCGTCGGTGGGGGGATGGGAGTGGGTGTCGGTGTCTTCGGACGTCACGTCCGAAGTGCCCTTGCGGCGGAGACCAGCCCAGGTCCCCTTGGCCTTCTTCTCCGGCGCTTGATAGGGCGCCAGAACTAGCATCTTCATCAGAAGCGGGATAACTGGTTCTTCGGGCAACAGAGCCGGACACTGAATCCGCTCCGCCTGCTTTTTCCAGCCGTGAAAAAACAAATAGGTAAGTTTAGACATCTTCCTTGAGTATGCAAGTAAATGGTGCACCTTGAAATATGGAAAACTTGCCGCACTAGCGGGATGGGCCAGGTCGTGCCCGCGGTCCTCGGTCGTCGCCAGCCACGTCTCGTTGGCCTTGAAGAGCACCTTCCAGATGTCCTCGTGCGTAGTGCCGAAGAACTGTTGCAAGGTCCGATGCTTGGACAGATTGAACTCCCACAAGTGGCAAGTCCGACTTTGGCACGGCAGGATCCGGCGAGCGAGCATCACCTGAATCACATTGACAAGCTTGACGTCCTTGTCCACCATGCGCTTAGTGCGTGTTTGGAGTGCTGTCAGCTCATCCGACGAAGACCAGTCCAGGCCCTTCTCTAGCCAGGAGGTGAGCTGCATCGGGGCGTCGGACTGGAATTCGGGAGCCGCGGCCCAGGTGGTGTCGCGAGGCTCAGTGACATAGAACCACTGCTGTTTCCACCCCTTGACGGTGTCCATGAACATACCTTTGGGCCATGTGACATTGGACAACTTGCTCACCATGGCGCCTCCGCACTCTGCATGTTGGCCATCCACCACATCCGGCTTCATGTTGAAGACCTTCAGCCACAACCCAAAGTGGGGAGGGATATGGAGGAAGGCCTCGCACACGATAATAAATTCCAAGATATTGAGGAAGGAGTTGGGGGCCAGATCGTGGAAATCTAGCCTGTAGTAGAACATGAGCCCGCGGTCGAAGGGGTGGAGAGAAAATCCCAACCCACGGATGCAGTGGGGGTTGAACACGACCCTCTCATGGGGCTCTAGGTTGGGGACGATTTGTCCCTTTGCCGGAAGCCGGTGGGTGATTTCTTTGGCTAGGTACCCGGCCTCCCGGAGCCTGGTGATGTCCTTCTCCTTGACGGAGGACACCATCCACTTGCCTTGCGCTCCAGATCCATACATGGCTAGAGTGCTTCTTGGAGGCGGAAAGGGTGGAAGTTTGGGCGCTGGAGCTTGAGAATGATGGGCAGAGAGGAAGATGGCCTGGGTGAAAGAGGTGAATCCTTATCCCTTTATAAAGGCAGTGAATATCCAGCGCCTCCCCACTCGCCTTAAAACTCGCCTATTCCCCAAGGGTCATGCAAATGGCGCCGTTGGATTACCCACGCCCGTATTGATGAGAATCCCGCAATAAGGGGACACGATCGCTGCCTTGACAAGACGTGCCAATAAAACCGCATCTTCAAACATGGAGCGAGAGACTAAAAAACGGTTCGAAATAATGACCGGGCTATGACATGATGTCATGCTACAAAAGTTTTCAGTGGATCAGACTCATAAAATATTATACTCTCAGCGGATATATGTGGTGTTTGTTTTACAGAGCCAGACACGTTCTCTCTGTCCGAGAGATGTTTTGGAGTGTTCGGAGGAGGAACCCTCCTTGCAATGCCGAAGATAATCTACGCGCCGGACACCTCGTCATTGAAGCCTGGTTCAGGGGCTACTGAGGGAGTCCTGGATTAAGGGGTCCTCGGGCGTCTGGCCTGTGTGACATGGGCCGGACTAATGGGCTATGAAGGTACAAGACACAAGACTCTCTCCCGTGTCCGGATGGGACTCTCCTTGGCATGGATGGCAAGCCTAGCGTGCGGATATGAAGGTTCCTTTCTTTGTAACCAACTTTCTACAACCCTAGCCCCCTCCGGTGTCTATATAAACCGAAGGGTTTAGTCCATAGAAATAATCATAATCTGACAGGCTAGACTTCTAGGGTTTTCCTATTATGATCTCGTGGTAGATCAACTCTTGTAACCCCCATGCTCATCAATATCAATCAAGCAGGACGTAGGGTATTACCTCCATCAAGAGGACCCGAACGTGGGTAAAACTTCGTGTCCCCTGTCTCCTGTTACCATCAACGACACACAGTTCAAGACCCCCTACCCAAGATCCGCCGGTTTTGACACCGACAGTGGTATCAAAAGTGGTATCAGAGCCAAGTCTATGCGTAGATGTTATATGCACGAGTAGAACACAAAAGGAGTTGTGCGCGTGGGTATATATATATTGCTTCTCGTCACTAGTTGTTTCTTGATTCGGCGGTATTGTTGGATGAAGCGGCCCAGACCGACATTACATGACCGCGTTCACGAGACTGGTTCTACCGATGTGCTTTGCACACAGCTGGCTGGCGGGCGTCGGTTTCTCCAACTTTAGTTGAATCGGAATCAATGAACAGGGTTCTTTCTGAAGATCAAAAAGCAATCATTATAACACGTTGTGGTTTTTGATGCGTAGGTAAGAACGGTCCTTGCTAAGCCCATAGCAGCCACGTTACACTTGCAACAACAAAGTAGAGGACGGCTAACTTGTTTTTGCAGGGCATGTTGTGATGTGATATGGTCAAGATGTGATTATATAAATTATTGTATGAGATTATTATGTTTTGCAACACGGTTATTGGCAACTGGCAGGAGCCATATGGTTGTTGCTTTATTGTATGAAATGCAATCGCCATGTAATTGCTTTATTTTATCACAAAGCGGTAGCGATAGTCGTAGAAGCAACAGTTGGCGAGACAATAACGATGCTTCGATGGAGATCAAGGTGTCAAGCCGGTGACGATGGTGATCATGACGGTACTTTGGAGATGGGGATCAAAGGCACAAGATGATGATGGCCATATCATATCACTTATATTGATTGCATGTGATGTTTATCCTTTATGCATCTTATTTTGCTTAATACGGCGGTAGCATTGTAAGATGATCTCCCACTAAATTTCAAGGTATAAGTGTTCTCCCTGAGTATGCACCATTGCTACAGTTCGTGGTGCCGAGACACCACGTGACGATCGGGTCTGATAAGCTATGCGTTCACATACAACGGGTGCAAGCCAGTTTTGCACACACAGAATACTTGGGTTAAACTTGACGAGCCTAGCATATGCAGATATGGCCTCGGAACACTGAGACCGAAAGGTCGAGCATGAATCATATAGTAGATATGATCAACATAGTGATGTTCACCATTGAAAACTACTCCATCTCATGTGATGATCGGACATGGTTTAGTTGATGTGGATCACGTGATCACTTAGATGATTAGAGGGATGTCTATCTAAGTGGGAGTTCTTATGTAATATGATTAATTGAACTTTAATTTATCATGAAGTTAGTACCTGATAGTATTTTGCATGTCTATGTTGTTGTAGATAAATGGCCCGTGTTGTTGTTCCTTTGAATTTTAATGCGTTCCTAGAGAAAGCTAAGTTGAAAGATGATGGTAGCAACTACACGGACTGGGTCCATAACTTGAGGATTATCGTCATTGCTGCATGGAAGAATTATGTCCTGGAAGCACCGCTAGGTGCCAAACCCGTTGTAGGAGCAACGTCAGATGTTATGAACACCTGGCAGAGCAAAGCTGATGACTACTCGATAGTTCAGTGTGCCATGCTTTACGGCTTAGAACCGGGACTTCAATGACGTTTTGAACGTCATGGGGCATATGAGATGTTCCAGGAGTTGAGGTTAATATTTCAAGCAAATGCACGGATTGAGAGATATGAAGTCTCCAATAAGTTCTACAGCTGCAAAATGGAGGAGAATAGTTCTGTCAGTGAACACATACTCAGAATGTCTGGGTACCACAATCACTTGAAGCTGGGAGTTAATCTTTAGGTTGATAGTGTCATTGACAGAGTTCTTCAATCACTGCCACCAAGCTACAAACGCTTCATGATGAACTATAATATGCAAGGGATGGATAAGACAATTCCCGAGCTCTTCGCGATGCTAAAGGCAGCGGAGGTAGAAATCAAGAAGGAGCATCAAGTGCTGATGGTCAACAAGACCACCAGTTTCGAGAAGAAGGGGAACTTCAAGAAGAACAGCAAGCAAGTTGCTGCTCAAGTGAAGAAGCCCAAGTCTGGACCTAAGCCTGAGACTGAGTGCTTCTACTGCAAAGGGACTGGTCACTAGAAGCGGAACTGCCCCAAGTATTTGGCGGATCAGAAGGATGGCAAAGTGAAAGGTATATTTGATATACATGTTATTGATGTGTACCTAACTAATGCTCACAGTAGCGCCTGGCTATTTGATACTGGTTCTATTGCTAATATTTGCAACTCGAAACAGGGGCTACAGATTAAGCGAGGATTGGCCAAGGACGAGGTGACGATGCGCGTGGGAAATGGTTCCAAAGTCGATGTGATCTCCTTCGACATGCTTCCTCTACATCTACCTTTGGATTAGTTTTAGACCTGAATAATTGTTATTTGGTGCCAGCATTAAGCATGAACATTATATCTAGATCTTGTTTGATGCGAGATGGTTATTCATTTAAATCAGAGAATAACGATTGTTCTATTTGTCGGCGTTCTGGGAACGGGGGTACCCAGAATTGCCTGCCTGCGGCCCACGACGTGGCTAAGCCAGCAGGCCGTACGGCCCATCCTCACCAACAAAGCACCCAAGACCCTCGCGAGGGGTTAAGCCTCGCGAGGTGGACGACGCAAGACCACCTCTGGAGGGGCCTAGCCAGGCAGGCTCACGAGGAGCGGAGATATCAAGGTGAGGCGAACCTCACGAGGTTCTCGTGATGTGAGCCATGACGATCGACACCAGGCGGGCGCCAGCGCACACAGCGTCCTTGTTTCCTCTTTGGTGCAAAGGGGGCAAGCGCAGCTGCGGAGTACCGAGGCATCAGGTAAAGGTTGTCATTTCTGTGCAACAAGACCAAGACCGAGGACTGCAAGACGGAGGTCATCATGGAGCCCAGAACGGCGTCACCACTAGAACTTTGTGCAGGCGAAGACTACATTTGTCAAGATAGCTTGTACTAGATGTCCCCCTTCAAATTAGCCCACCATTGTTGGCTCCCTTCCCTCTCGATATTTGGGAAGAGGACCAGGGCCTCTATAAATAGGAGTAGCCACCACAGTAGAGGGGGATGATCGAATCTGGGCTCGGGCAGATCGAAGCTTGGGAGGACGATCTGGCCTTAGCTAGAGAGAGACCTAGAGATACACGCAAGTTCATACGCACAAGAACACCTCAACCTCAGGAGGTTGTTCTTCCCTTGTATTGTTCATCATCAGCCCAAGAGGCAATCCACTACCACCACTCTGGAGTAGGGCATTACACCACAATGGTGGCCCAAACCATTATAAACCCCGTGTCTTTCTGTGTTGTGAGTTCGTCGAGTTCGTCCACAAGATCCTAGTGAGCTAGAGCGTAGATCGGTTGGAGGGAAAGACTTCGCGCGCACCCCAGTGTTCGAACCTTAAGGGTTTGTCGGGACCCCATACCCCGACATTTGGCGCGCCAGGTAGGGGTGCGCCATAGCTTCCCTTCCATCAGTTCGTCGCTCCGTCGATCCGTCGTCTCCAGGTCGGACGCTCACCGCGCTCGAGCTGAGCGTCAGGCCGCCCTCGCCGCCCGCGTCGCTCAGGAGGCTCCAGTCGGCGGGTCGCCTCGTCGTTCTCCGTCCCCCGCCGCCAACGCTGCCACCGGCCCGGCGGGAAACGAGCAGCAGGCGTCCTCGCAACATCCTTCGGTGCGGCAGGATGACTGCACCGCTACTCCATCGCTCACCCCTGCTAGCTCTTCGTCGCACGTGCACCACACTTCGATGGAGGCACGGGCCGTGCTCATCGCGGCGAACGAGCTCCTGCGTTACCGCCCCGTCGACGACGTCTATGAGGAGTGGCTCAACCGCTCGCCGAGCTCGTCTGTGCTGCGGGGGGCTCTCAAGAGGAAATTGATGCATTTGAAGAAGGTCCTAAGACCTTAGTCAAGTGGATTCCCAAGACTTCTTCAAATTTCCACTTCATCAAGTATGACTACAACTCCAAGGATTCCCATCAAGATGATGTGGATCCAAAAGAAGAAGAACTAGAGAGTTCTTAAGGGTGACTCCGCCAACATACTTCACTCTTATCATTTTGGCGAGGACAAGTGAAATCAACTTCCACATCTTGCACTAGTTCAAGGAGTCACAAACCCTCTTGTTGGTAAGACAAGGGACAAGGTAACCTAAAAGCTTTCATGGACATCATCTTTTGTGTGCATCACTCTATGTCTATGGATATCCTTGTTTGTTCCTTGTGGGATTAACCCATGTAGGTATTGAAAGTGCAATTCACTCAAATGGATAGCTCCAAGAGATCTACATCAACATTGAGCATCCACATCTTCAATATCTACATGAAGTCATCATCGACAAAACCCAAGGTTAGTTCATCCCTCTTAGGGGGGAGCTTTACTCTAAGACATGAGCTAAAGCAACTCTAAAGATGTGAACAAAACAATGCTTTATGTAAAAGTGGTAACCCCACTTGAGCTTAAACGATGAGTATGACCTACGATCAAGTGTTCTCACTTGACTCCTAGGTCAATGTACTCATATATAGATGACCTAGTCATCGCAAATTGCTTGATAGATGCTAGAATTGGTTGTGCATGCCTTGCCACATATTTCATTTGCCATCTTATTGTGTGAGCATGCTGATTGCATATTTTACTCATTCGAGGACATCCACTTGTTGCTTTGATTGTTTGGCTTTATCTTCTTTTGCCAAGTGGATGGACAAGAATGCCTAAGAACCTCCTCTAGCTATCTATGATTTTCTCGTCTCAAACTCTATTCATGCTGCATCACAAAATTTGATCAAGTCAGATTCGAACCACTCTGTGTGAGGAGCGCTCGGAGTCCCCGATTCGTCATAGACTTAAACTTCCAAAACCTCTTTATGATTCTCGGTCTGACCGATACTCCACTTTCGGTCCTACCGAGATCATTTAGTTGATCTAGGTTTTCGATCTCGGTGCAACCGATTTGAACCTTTCGGTCTCACCGAGTTTCAGTAACTGCACGTAGTTATGAATCTCGGTGCCACCGAGTCGTTCCACTCGGTCACACCGACAGGGTCGGGCTATATATAGTCACGGGAAAAATTTGGAAATTTCTCCGAACCCCTTCGCCCGCGCGATAGCCTGCTCTGCCCCCGAGGTCTCCGGATCGTCTTCTCGCCGCTAGCAGCTTCCAGTCGCTGGTCTCCGTCGCCGTCAACAGGATTTCTGCCCCGCCGTTGCCGCCGTAGCAAGTCCCTGCCGAACTAGGGTATGGACTTGATCTTTGTGCTATTCGTCAATCTGATTCCTAGCACATTGTGATCATATTGTTTCTGGCCACGTTTGAAACACTTCTATCCAGTCAAAACGCTCATAGATTAGGTTTGATTCGAAAATTCTAGGTTTAGGTTTCCGCCGAAACCATCTCGGACCCACCGAGTTGAAAAACTCGGTCCCACCGATTTGGCTTATGCCATTGCACAAGTGAGACTCGGTCTGACCGAGAATTACTTATCGGTGTGACCGATTTTTGAACTCAGTGAAACCCTAGCAGTCTCGGTGCCACCGAACTGTGACTCGGTCTGACCGAGTTCACTAGTTTAGGTTCCAAAACTGCTTCGGTATCACCGAGTTTGAAAATCGGTAGATCCAAGATGATTTCAGTGGGAAACTAAAACTAAGTTTTTGAATCATTCTTTTTGCAAAAATCTCTGCTTTTTGTGATGCTCATCCACTCTATCTCATCCATAATCTATTCACAGGGTCAGCAGTCAGTTTGCAACATGTCTGATCAAAGTGACAGCCAGAACCTCTCAGAGCAGCAACTGGTGATGAGTGAGGGCACTAGCCCCTCAAGTTCTTCAGATGATGGCAGCAAGAGCACCCCCCAGCAATCTGCCTAAGGCTGCCACACGTCAGAGGAAGAAGAGGCAGCTGCACCAGCGCCCAAGGCAGCCAAACTTATGGGAGATGCCATAAGGTCAGGAACAGCTGCATCCAAGCCCAAGGAAGCACCCAAGGCTGCATCTAAGCCTAAGACAGCACCAAAGAGAAACACAAGGAGTATACCTGCTGCAGAAAAGAACAAGGCCCCAGTGCCTGAAGCTACTGAAGAAGAGGAAGAGAGTGTCCTTAGAAAGCTCAAGCCCAAGATCCCAGACCACAATGATGCTCATCCTGTGGCTGAGGATATGAAGCTCAGGAGAGATTCAGGGCTGAGGAAGTGGAGAGAAGCAGATCCGTATGCTTCTAGGAGAAGGACTGCCGTGGATTACAGATTTCACACCAAGGAGCAGCAAGATTTTTATGAGACTGTTTTGCTTGACAAGAAGCCAATCGTTTGTGACATGAGATCGGTTGACTGGACCTACATGAAGGAACATGAAGAGTACTACCCCGGAGTGTATGACAGCTTTAGTGCGTGTGGAGTTGCAGACTTTGTTGGGTAGAAGCTCACAAAGTGGAATGAGGATCTAATCATGCAATTTTACTCCACAGCACACTTCTACCCGGATGGAAGGATCACATGGATGTCTGAGGGTACGAGGTACCAATCCACTGTTGAGGAATGGGCGAAGTTGATCAATGCCCCAGAGGAACAAGCAGATGACTTGGACATTTATGCCAAGAAGAAGATGGATCATAACTCAATGTCCAACATGTACAAGGAGATCCCGAATGAAGCACTTGACACGTTTAAATTTGGCTCAGTGCATTATCTGCTCTCAGGATTGCCAACAATCAACTGGATCCTTAGGCACACTCTTCTGCCCAAGTCTGGAGATCACAAGATGATCATAGGTCACGCGATCAATTTGCTTCATGTTTTTGATGTGCCTCAAAAATTCAAAGTTATGAGCCTCATAGTGGAAACGATCAAAAGGACTGCGGCAGATCAGAAGAGGAGCTGTGGATATGCCCCTCAGATTCAGGAGCTCATCAACTCCAAGATGGGCACGGGCGTATATTAGTTAGATAAGGAACACCTGCCCATCCGTCCAGATTTCGAGGACAATGAAGTTGTTATGACTGAGAACGAGCCATCATTTGCCCAAGCATTTGCAAAGAAGGAGAAGGCGAAGAAGGAAAAAGCTGCCAGGATGCCTACTCAAGCGGAGGCATCTGAGTACTTCTTGAAGACCAAACAAGAGCAGCTCGGTTACTTGATTGCATCCACGCTGAGAATTGAGCAAAGTCTGGCCACTCTCACTAAGAATCAGCAGAGCCTAGAGAGAATCATGGAACAGAAGTTCTATGACTTGGATGTCAAGGTAACGGAAGGTAAGTCTGCAGTGGAGCAGCTCCAGGAGGACATGAATGAGAGGAGAGGCAGGACCACGAATCATGCTTTTTCTAGAGTGCCACGAGGCCCAAGGTCGTCTGCCGTGCCAGTTGCTGACACCAGAGCCACCACCTCAGCACCAGCTACAGCCTCAGCTCCAGCATCTACTTCAGCTCCAACTCCAGCGACTACTTCAACATCTACAGAAGCCTTCGTCCTTGGAGTGATCCGGACTCCACCACCACCTGAAGATCAAGCCTGAGCGACAACTTAGCACTATGCATTTTCTAGGAACTTTTTGGTAACTTGTTGCCAAAGGGGAGAAGATGTATAGATCATAGGCTTCGAGAGAGAGAGAGTGTTGCTTTTCTCTCTTGCTTTATTTAGTGGTTTTTCGAACTTTGTTTGCTTGTGTGTGAGATACTACGTCCTTATTCCTGTGAGACATCGATGATCATGTGTTTGATCATAAGCTACAGTTAATGTTTGCTTAATACTTGCTTAAATATTATCATTCTATCTATCGTTTGTGATCATCCACTATTCTTGGTGATGAGTGTATATATTTCATTCTTATCATTTTGAGCGCTCCACCAAGATGTATGTGACATGGAAGAGTAACCCATGACTCTAACTCTTTGTGCATTTGCAGTCCAAAGCAAATTTTAAATATGCACAAATTTAGGGGGAGCTCTTACTTATCACATACTTCTCAAAGCGATGATATATTTCATGCTTATTATCATTTGTCGAAGCTTTGATCTATATGTTGTCATCAATTACCAAAAAGGGGGAGATTAAAAGTGCAACTATCCCTAGGTGGTTTTGGTAATTCATAACAACATATAGCTCATTGAGCTAATACTATTCCAAGATAATTATTTCAGGAAAGCTCAATGATTGGCATGGCATGGATGTGAAAGTGGAACCCTCAAAATGCTAAGGACAATGGATTGGCTCAAGCTCAAAAGCTCAAGACTCTTCATTTTATATTTTAGTGATCCAAGATCACATTGATTCCATAGGAAAAGCCAATACTATTAAGGAGGGATGAGGTGTTGCTTAATGAGCCTCTTGCTTCATGTGCTTAGTGATATGCTTCAAAACCCTCAACTACTTTCCCATATCCACATATGACCTAAACTCTAAGCCAAACTCGGTCCTACCGATTCTTCCTATTCGGCGCCACCGAGTTTCACTTGTCATTAGCCACTGCCAAACCCTAGCAATTCGGTTCTATCGATAAGGATCTCGGTCCCACCGAGATGGGGTTGCAAACTTTCTGTTTCCCTTTCGTAACTTTTCAGTCCCACCGAAAGAGCGAATCGGTCCCACCGAGATTGCAATGTAAACTCAGTGTTTCCCCTTTGTAACTTTTTGGTCTCACCGAGTTCCACTCGGTCTCACCGAAAGAGCAAATCGGTCCCACCGAGTTTGCCTGACCAACTCTCTGGTTAGCTAATTACCAAATTCGGTCTCACCGAGTTTGTGTAATCGGTCTCACCGAGATTACGTTATGCCCAAACCCTGACCGAATCGGTCCTACCGAGTTGCATGTGAGTCCCACCAAAATTCCTAATGGTCACTAGGTTTACATTTTCGGTCCGACCGAGTTTATTGATTCGGTCCCACCGAGATTGGAAAACTGTGTAACGGTTGGATTTTGTGTGGATGCTATATATACCCCTCCACCTCTTTCTCATTTAGTGAGAGAGCCATCAGAACACACACATCATTCCAACTCATATGTTCTGAGAGAGAACCACCTACTCATGTGTTGAGATCAAGACATTCCATTCCTACCATATGAATCTTGATCTCTAGCCTTCCCAAGTTGCTTTCCACTCAAATCTTCTTTCCACCAAATCCAAATCCTATGAGAGAGAGTTGAGTGTTGGGGAGACTATCATTTGAAGCACAAGAGCAAGGAGTTCATTACCTACACACCATTTGTTACTTCTTGGAGAGTGGTGTCTCCTAGATTGGCTAGGTGTCACTTGGGAGCCTCCGTCAAGATTGTGGAGTTGAACCAAGGAGTTTGTAAGGGCAAGGAGATCTCCTACTTCGTGAAGATCTACCGCTAGTGAGGCAAGTCCTTCGTGGGCGATGGCCATGGTGGGATAGACAAGGTAGCTTCTTCGTGGACCCTTTGTGGGTGGTTGCTTCTTCGTGGACCCTTCGTGGGTGGAGCCCTTCATGGACTCGCGCAACCGTTGCCCTTGGGTGGAGCCCTATGTGGACTCGCGCAACCGTTACCCTTCGTGGGTTGAAGTCTCCATCAACGTGGATGTAGGATAGCACCACCTATCCGAACCACGGGAAAAACATCCGTGTCTCCAATAGCGTCTGAATTCTCCAAACCCTTCCCTTTATATTCTTGCAAGTTGCATGCTTTACTTTCCGCTGCCCATAAACTCTTTGCATGCTTGCTTGAATTGTGTGATGATTGCTTGACTCTTCCTAAAATAGCTAAAATCTACCAAGAACTAAAATTGGGAAAAGGTTAAGTTTTTATTTGGTCAAGTAGTCTAATCACCCCCCCTCTGGACATACTTTCGATCCTGCAAGTGGTATCAGAGCTTTGGTCTCCATTTGCTTGATCTCCATAGCTTTTGGTGGTCATAGCCTTGGTTTCACAACCTAGGAGAGTATGGCGTCTAGCGAGGGAAATTATCACCGTAGAGGTTCTTACTTTGACGGTACTAATTTTGCTAGTTGGAAGCATAAAATGAAAATGCATATTCTTGGACATAACCCCGCTGTTTGGGCTATTGTGTGTGTTGGTTTGCAAGGTGACTTCTTTGATGGGAGAGAACCAAACCGTGAAGCTACCGCGGATGAGTTGAAGATGTTGCAATACAATGCTCAAGCTTGTGATATTCTCTTCAACGGATTGTGCCCCGAAGAATTC